>NC_059380.1:7400000-7612500 GCF_019703515.2 Myxocyprinus asiaticus | reverse complement strand
GCCAGACCTGCCAGCTTGAGTGTAACATACGTAAGTAAAAAAAAAAAGTACCATGTCTCATGCTTGTTTTGTGAGTGCAGGTCATTAAGCAACTATTGTTTTGGCATGTGTGTTATTGCATTTATCATCATCGAAATTATTTGTTTTTCTTTTGTTTTAGCAATAGCAAGAGGCAGGAAACCCTACAAAAAGGTATGTTACTTTTTTCTAATGTGATCCTTAACAATTGTTAAAGTTGGACAACACATTTATGATTTAATTTTGGGTTTAGTGGGTGCCATGTGGCCGGTGCCGGGCTTGCCAAGTTACGGTGGACTGTGGAAAATGTGTTAGCTGCAGAAATGGCAAGCTTCGGCTTCGACTGAATATCCGCTCCCGGAAAATCGTTAAATGTCGCAGACGAAAATGTTTACACCCTGTCCGTAGGGACAAGAGTGGAAAGGTACAGTGGTTAAATTCTGATTTTGTGCATTTTTGTTGTTGGATTGGTGATGTTTTTCATTATTATCTCACGTTTGTGTAAAAATAGAATTTACTAGTGGTGATCCAAATCTTCAACATATGTAGAAAATGTTTATCTTGCTCGTACTGTGTTTTGTTTTACGTGATTTGTGGCTAACATCACATTTAAAGGAATATTCCGGGTTCAATACAAGTTGAGCTCAAATTAATTTTGACTTGACCCTCCTTTTCTTAAAAAAATAAATAAATAAAGTAATATCTGGGTTAAAGTGAGGCACTTACAATGGAAGTGAATGGGGGCCAATTTATTAACGTTAAAATACGTACTTTTAACGTTTAACTTTTAATGCCAATTTGGTTGCTTAGGAAGCCTGACTAGAGTCACTCAGAATGCCCTGGATTTGAACTCATGATTCCGGAGGTGGTAGTCAGTGCCAGTACTCGTTGAGCTACCCAGGCTCTCATATTTCTGTCTTTTAAACCCTCCAAAAATTGGCCCCATTCACTTCCATTGTAAGAGCCTCGCTGTAACCTCTGTTTGCTTTTTTTTTTAAAAGAAAAGGAGGGACGAGTCAAAATTAATTTTTGTGGTAATCAACATTATGCCACAAATGCTGTCAATTGAGCTTAACTTGTATTGAACCCAGAACATTCCTTTAATCTCTTTAACCAAGTTTTTGTTAATCCATAGACACAAGGAGGACACTTTTCAAACACATTTGGATCCCTGAGCACTGCTTCAAATATTTCAAAAGTGAGAGGAAACCTCTTTATGCAATATTGATTTCATCAGGGTTTCATTGTTTCTTTACGCACAGTGTACTGTTACTTGATTGTGCTTGTAAAATATTTTAGTCATATTGTTTCTCTCTTCTACTATTTTCAGCCTTCAGTCTCAGATTTTGAGGAATCGCAGGTAACAATCACTTAATATAGACAAAGTGATCAGTGTGTATCTGTGATCAGCTGTAAATCAAAATATTGTTTTCCTGTGAACAGAGCTCCTTGCCACAGTACAGTGACTCAGAGGATCTGTCTCTGTTCCTTGGCGGTAATGATGGTGACTATGGCTATGATGAGGTAGAGCTTGATTCCATTTGGTAACTTTTTGGAATTAAGATATAGAAAGATGACTATTTAAAATTAAGTTCATAAAGAGAATAGTTGGCTGACTAAACTTTAAATGTAGAAAATTGTCATGTAAGAGGCTTACGCACTCTAGATTCTGGAAATATTTCATAGTGTCAGATCTAATGAGGGCGTTTTAAAATGGTGTCCTTGGTGCTTTTCAAAAATTCTCTTTATTTCATCATGTTCACCGGATCTACAGATGGTTGCGGGAAAGTTACGTCGCCGGTCCTGTGGGAAATGTAGAGGTTGTGTTCGACGTACCGACTGTGGAACCTGTGATTTTTGCATGGACAAACCCAAGTTTGGAGGCAGGAATAAAAAAAGACAGAAATGCCGTCTACGGCAGTGTGAAAGAGAGGCTATGGTGGGCTTTCAAACATTAATTTGAACTGTATTATTGGTGTTTATATTGATTTTTATGTTTTGATATGTATGATACATTATTTAAAACTTAGGGTTGGGAATTTAAAACGAAAAAATTGGGAACAAATGATTTGCCATGATGTTTGGTTTTACTGACTTTCCGATTTTTGAACGAATGACTCTTATGAACTGCTTCTTTTCAAAGAATCTGCCAAAAAGACCAACATGAAATCAACCAATTTATTGTGTTATGTGTACTCGAGGCTTGTGAGACTTAAATCGGCATAATTACTACCTGATAGTTCATATGACAGTGTGTACTTAAAGATACTCAATCAGAACAGAGTTTTGTTAGGGATGGGGTTTACTGCCTCAAAAGTACTAAAAAAAAATCATTAAATTCTTTTATCGTTGACTTTAATTGCGGAAATGTTAAGGAACAGGAATTAAGTGAAATCGGAATCAGACCCATATTAAATGGCGTTTTTGTCTCAACGTTTGTATTTAACAGAAGCATTTGCTGCCCATGGATGAGAATCAGTCGGACATGCTTATTCCCGAGGAACGTGGCAGGCCAAGGCCACGTTACACATATTCACGTGGTAGACCCAGGAACAGAAGATCATGGGATTTCGAGGTCTCAGATAATGAGGCTGAACGTTATGAGAGCCCAAAGCCTTTCTCAGGTTCTGCACAGATAGTGAAAAGAGACAGGCTCGTCTTCCCCAATTATAATGGAAAGGTATAGTAGTGGAGTAATAATTATTCATTTAATTATGTTGGCTTGACAAAGCCAACGTACTGTTATTATACACCTCCTAAAGCTCTCAAGCTACACCCACCAAACTTGGCACAGAAGTTCAGACTGTTCTGACTGATCAGCCAGTCCAGACAAAATCCGTGTGCGCAGAACTCCGCAGACTCGGCAAATTTCTGCACAATTGCGACATTTGTCATTCACAAAAGTTTTACACACCGCCTCTTGCATGTTTCTTAATGAAATATTTTTGTTAATTTCACAACGATTTCAGGTGAATTTACAATGAACCCGTAAGAGCGTTGAAGTTTAAATCCGTTCTGCTATATTTCCCCCGAAATTAAATTAAAAATTAGCGCAGAAAACACGTAGATTCCATCTTGGCCTGATTCCATAGCTGATGATCAAATCCATACACTTGCATGGACAATTTCTGACCATACAGAGCTGTCAAGCTATGTCCACCAAACTCAGCACAGTACCTCAGCTAGGGTTTCCAGATGTCCCAATAAAACTGGGAATTTTTTTTTTTTTTTTAAAGTAAAAGGACAGATAGGCTAGTGGAAATTAATATAACTTGTAAGTTCATCTGAGGTTTTTGTTGGACAGTCACGATTTTACGAGCCGTGTCCCGACGGAGTTACAGTCGGGATGCCTTTTGTCCCGATAATCAGTCTTGGCCTAATGTTTTACGAAACTGATCATTGTTTTGCTTCGTGCTTTTCTGTCATAAGAACCTTGCAACAAATAATGAGAGAATCGTTTACACCGTAGTCTCTGAATCAGCTGTGCTTTTTCTGCTGTGCCAGTCTTTTCCCTTCCCACCTCTGTCAGTCCACAAGAAAAGTTTACTCACCTGCTTGAAGCCAAAAACCAGGGAGGGAGGGATGATAATAGTCGTAAAGCACAGGTAATCAAGTAGCAAAAAATGCATTCCCTTCCTAATATACAGCCTCTGACATACCGTCAGTAAAATCGCAACCCTGTATCAAGGAGCCATGTGATGTAATAAACCCTGTTCGGACGGGATTTGTTTTATACAGGGATATCCCAGAGCTTCTCATTGATTTTAATCCCATCCGAAACGATCATTTCAGTATTGTTGACTTTTTATGGACTGCGTGTTCCAGCGCAAATAAAGATAACAGCATCTTATCCTCTATAAAATGCCCTGAGAAAATAATGGAGGTAGTCATCTGGTCACCATAACCTCAGCCCATTCTGACTTGGTAGTCTTTATTTTTCTTAATTGACCTGACTGATGCTAAAAGATCTTTGTATCTAGATAGAATCCTCAAACTTCAAGCTTTTAAAACAATTTTAAACTTCAGACAAGGCTTTGTCAAACCAACACGTAAACTCTCCAAGTTTATGTTTTTTTTTTTTTTTCTTTTTTCAACAACAGTGTTTTCCTGTTTTGTTGACATAGGCCTACAGTTATTCTGACATTCCAAACAGTTATATGCTTAACCACATCCCACTCTACAGCTCCCAAAAAGTTGAGGTATGTTCACGCCATTAGTGAAACCCTGAAGATCAGCTTTATTCTATCGATGCAATATTAATCATAAAGTAATGATGATTCCAAAAACTGATCCTAGAGCTGCTTTTCTTAGCAGAGATTTTTTGGATAGAGGCATGCAGCTCTGAGCTCTGATTCAGTTCCAATATTTTTTTATTTTATTAGACCTTTACAAATATGTTTATATCTCATTTCTCTGTCATCCCCCATGTCTTGAGAAGATCAGCCCCCAGCTGTTCGTTGGAAGGGCAGAAATGATCAAAGAAAATGGGCTTCAAGGCAGTGGCATCAATAGCAGAGGCCTTCTGTCTGTTGTAAGCTCCTTATGGTTGTTTTTCTTAAGCTTCAACAAATGAAAAAAATAAATGAAGTGAAAGAACAGATAGGCTAGTGGAAAATTAATATAGCTTGTAAGTTCATCTGAGGTGCGTTTTTGCTGGTAAAAATAAAAATCCGTAAACAATTCAGTATTTCTTCAATGAGTGTTCCTTCTAAGCTGTGCGTGCACACTTCGGATGTTGTTCCCAGAGGGAAAATTTTAAAAAGTGTGTAAAAAGTTTACGTTTTTGAATCAGAGCTAAATGAATGGGGCAGCGTTTCCACAAGAAATCATGGCAACAAAACAAAATATTAGTACACAGTATCTGCTCAGGTGGCTGAAAGGTATGCCCAATAAAAACAGGTTATGCTCAGCAAAACAAGGGTTTCAATGCACATTATAGAGCCATTAATTGTATGCTGTGTTTACTAGGTCTGATTACACTATTATTATTTTCTCTTTATTTATAGAGACCAGAATTTCAGCAAGATGTCCTTCCTGCAGCAAGATGCGAGATAATGCCATTTCCCCCAAGCTATGGATCTGGTGCTGTTGAACAGGAGTTCGAGTCTTCCCCATCGGTAAGGACCATTTTATGGAAATTGCCGTGATTACACAAATTGTGAATGGTATGGCTGTCATTGAATTAACAACAAGTATTACTCCACATCCAAGACAAGCTTTGTATGCTGGCTTTTGCAGATCACCCAGATATTCAGTATGGCTGACAATGACCTTGCCACCAAAGGTATTGACCTCGATCACGAGCTGATGCAGCTCCTGAGGTCTCTTCGCAGCACGGTACTTCCTGTCCTCTGGTACTGCGTTGCAAAGGAGGGGCCACAGTTGCAGCTAATGCAGTGCTCCAAGCGCTCCACTATGGCAGACACCATCGTTCATATCGAGCCTAACTTCCACTACCACATCAGCGTCCAGGAACAGCCCCTCTTACCCACCCACAAACTCTACGACAGCCATCCACCTCTTCTCACCACAACGACAGAGATCATTGCCCTCCTCGAGGATCTGGAAAAGCATGCTGTCTGCCAGGGCTTTGCGAACAAAGGTTCTCCACCTGGACCAGAGCCGGTTCTTCCTGAGCGGGCGGCAACCTGCGACTTCCTCATTTTACCAGAGGCAGAACGCTGTCCAAAATGCTCAACACCACAGCAGGCATAGAGAAAATGTTCAGCACATAAGAACAGGTCTGAAAGGAATAGTTTACCCAAACATGACAATTGTCATCATTTGCTCACCTTCATGTTGTTTCAAACCAGTATGACTCCTTTTTTTCATATGCGGAACCCAAGAGCAAAATCTTAATGAATTTTCTGGTCTTTCTATTCAATATAATGGCAATTGATAGTGTGCAACTCACTTTAAACTTTAAAAAAGCACCCAAAAGTATCACAATAGTTGTCCATGAGGCTCCTGTGACTTATTCCGAGTCTTCTGAAGACATACGATAGGGTTTTAATGAGAAATAACCCGAAAAGCATTCATTTTTCAGTGAAAATCTTGATGTCTGTCGTGCGTTCATGAGTGCATGGGAGAAGCGTGTTCACGTGAGAACTTGAGTTGTTTTTAGCGATAAACCTTAAATCTAATGAACAAACCGCTACTTTTATGGTCCTTTTTTATGTTTTAAAGTAATTTGCTATGAACTATCATTGCAGTTAGTATATATACATTTTTTGTGTTCTACATAAGAAAGTCATACAGGTTTGGAATGACATAAGTGTGAGTAAATTATCATAGAATTTTCATTTAAGTAATACTCCTCCTATTTTTGCCAGTTATGAACTATTCCAGTCAAATTACAAGATTAAATATCTTCCTCCTCCAAAATATAAATATTGAAGCACACTTTATGATTTTTTCAGAGGGATACGAACATTACATTGACTTTCAAATGAATGCTTTGTTGCTTCAAACCACTGAATCACAAATTATGAACATACGGTACAATTATAAATCATGTTGTGTTCTAGCTCTTACTCTGTTATTACCCCCTATTTAGGTTTAATAGCCATTGCTGCATCCTGACCGCCAAGATTATTTTTTTACCATCTAGTATATAAACATCTTTTTTTTCACCCACAATGGCTAACGATACATTTTGAACCCTGACCGTTCAGTTTAACTGTACATCATGCCATGCACTAAGCTTGTAATAGTTTACAGAATTGAAGTTTAAGTGAATCATGTTTCACACCATCGTTAAACATCAATTCTGGTTTAATTCCTCACACCAATAATGTCTATACATGGTCATAGTTCTAATGCTTATGTACTTCTCAGGGGGGATTTTTCAGAATGCATTAATCAGATGGAAGATCCATATGTGTTGAAAGATTTAATATTTGCTGTTTGATATGGGATGAGGCTGCTCTTTGTTTTGAATAGACAATTTTGTACATACTGCGAAACTTATGGCAGTTAAATCGGATAGATCAATTCTAGTGATAATTTTTTTTATATAAACTTGTCTTTTTGGTTCCAGAATTTTCTCAAATTTTCATTTCCTGTTACAGAACATTCTGAATTGTGTTTGTATGTGCTTTCATATAAATAATCCGATAATTCTCTTTATTTAATAAATCATATTATCAGTTTGATGGCTGCCATTATCTCTGTAATAATGTCTCACTCAAATGAAGTGCATTAAAATAAGAAGCCTCACTCGTTTTTGATTTATGAGAAGAGTAAATTCCACTTCTTCATACGGTTAAGGCTGTACGGAGCCCTTTAGAGCAATGGTTCCCAACCTTTTTTTCAGGGTGAAACTCGTTATGTTAGGAGTTTCACAAAAACAAAGTGAATTCACAAATAAATATAATAAGATTTGCAAATAAAAAATTATTTACAAATATATTTTTTTAACTCACAAGCACAACTCTGTCCAGCATTCATTTGTGAATTGCATGCATTTATTTGTGGATCACTACCTGTGCATTTGCGGATCGCTACACGCATTTGCCTATTTTGAAACAAATCTAGTGTCGAGACTTGCACACAAATCTACAAATAGGTGGACTCCACCCATCGTCTACTCACGCCAATCAGATAATGGCCACATTACTCAGACCAATCATAGCAGGTTCTATCTTCAACCAATCACACTTCGCTTTACTATCAGGGCGGTACCAGAGTCACAGCGCTCTCATGAGCATGGAATCAAGCACTTACAGATAAGCTCCAATCCCGCAAACTTTTAAAGAAATGGTCATCATCAGAGGAATTCTGTGATTTAAGGTTCGTATCATTTTCTCTTGGTTATAAATGTGTAGTGTCTTGTTAAATATCAACAGCTGAAAATGTTCCTGATCATTAGCTTTATAGCTAAACTGGCTGACTGTATAAGTCTGCTATTTTTTCTAATTTTAAACAAGTTTCTTGACTGAAATGTTCATCAAAATGTCTCTGTTACATATGTAACCTCGGTTCCCTGAGACGATATGCTAACGCATATAGGGAGTGTCCTTCCACACAGCCTAGTTGAAACCTCTCTACAATAACAGCAATATTCTAATATTGGCTATGGTGTTTGAGCCCCGCCCTTTTAGGCACGAAGCTGTTCGCTATAAAAGCAGGCGCGCAAACACCATGCCTCAGAATTTTCTGACTGAGGGACAAGGAGCGCATCGCTCGCACCTCAAAAGAACTCTGAGTCTTGTAGTGCGGCCAGCGTTTGCTGTTCCCTTCATCTCAGGGAACCGAGGTTACTTGCGGAACCGAGACGTTCCCTTACAACTCAGTACATGCATTTAGGACCAATGTTAGGTCCCAAGTCAAAACTGTAGCCGGCTGAGGTGGATTTAACCGTCTTGCTCCTCTAAGGAACTTATGATTAAATCATGTTTGCCTATAGTGGCGGCGGCTTCAGGTGCGTGATATGCAGATATATTCGCCACATAAAATTTGAGCGTTGACGGAGTGAGTCCTGCGTCTAGTCGCTCTTGAAGAAATTTGATAATTTCATGTATAGGGCAGTTTCCTGGGTCTTTGCCATGTGAAACACCAATCAGTGAACACATTCCATTTTTGTGCGTAAAGGCATCTCGTGGTCGGCGCAACCAATAGAATCGTTTCCTTGTCCTTTCTGACTTTGTAAATGATAGAGTGAAGGAGGCACACCGGGGGAAACGTGTATTTGCATTTCGCAGGCCATTTGTGGGCCATTGCATTGCAGAGCTTGGGACTTGGAGTACCAGCCAAATCCTCAGGAAAGTCTGAGGATGAAGTCTCCATTCTCTCGGCATCGCTCCTTGACTTGACAACAGGTCCGCAACGTAATTCAGATGTCCTGGGACATACACCGATCAGCCACAATATTAAAACCACCTGCTTAATATTGTGTAGTTCCTCCTCGTGCTGCCAAAACAGCACCAAACCACATCTCAGAATAGTATTCTGAGATGCTATTCTTCTCACCACAGTTATACAGAGCTGTTATCTGAGTCAAGTCATATTTATTTGTATAGCGCTTTTCACAACACACATCGTTTCAAAGCAGCTTTACAGAAAATCATGCATTAACAAAAAAAGGAGATAAGCAGTTACAGAAATACTCAAACCAGCCCATCTGGCATCAGCAATCATCCATGCGATTATCTAATCAGCCAATCGTATGGTAGCAGTGCAGTGCATAAAATCATGCAGAGACGGGTCATAAGAATGGGGAAAAAATTTGATTTCAGTGATTTGGACCATGGCATGATTGTTGGTGGCAGATGGGCTGATTTGAGTATTTCTGTAACTGCTGATCTCCTGGGATTTTCACACACAACAGTCTCTAGAATTTACTCTGAATGGTGCCAAAAACAAAAAAACATCCAGTGAGCAGCAGTTCTGTTGATGGAAATGCCTTGTTGATGAGAGAGGTCAACAGAGAATGGCCAGACTGGTTCGAACTGACAAAGTCTATGGAAACTCAGATAACCACTCTGTGCAATTGTGGTGAGAAGAATAGCATCTCAGAATGCTGTTCTGAGATGTGGGTTGGCGCTGTTTTTGTGGCATGAGGGGGACCTATACAATATTAAGCAGGTGGCTTTAATGTTGTGGCTGATCGGTGTATGTCGCCCGCAGGGAGAGGAGACGGCGCTCGCTCCACAGGAGGCGGCGATGTGTCAGTCTCATCATTGGCTGGGAATGAATTCCGCCTTTACGGTTTATGTATGCCACAACTGTCGTGTTGTCCACGCAAATCAGAACATGATAATTTGCTATTTCGGATTGAAAAGCCTTCAAAGCTAGGAAAACAGCCGACAGCTCCAGGCGGTGGATGTGCCACGCCCTCTTCGCACCTGTCCATGTACCGAAGGTGGGGCATCCGTTGCACAATGCACACCAACCTATGTTGGAAGCTTCCGTAGTCACCACTTTCCACCTGAAAACCTGCCCCAGCATGACACCTTGCCGGTAGAAAGCAGGAGCTGTCCAAGTTGCTATAGTAGCTAGACAGCGGCGAGATATAGCAATGCACATGCGTCCTTGGTGCCAGGCATGCCATGGCACACGGTGCTTGAGCCAGCACTGAAGAGATCTCATGGGTAAAACACCTAATGGAGCGATGGCGGATGTCACCGCCATAAGCCCCAATGCTTTTTGAAACAGCTTCAGATGAAGTGTTCTCCCCAGCTTGAACTGAGACAGACACTGGAGAATGGCCTGAATGCACTCGCTCGTGAGATGCGAACGCTTGCTCATGGAGTCGAGACGGACTCCCAAAAAAGAGATTTGTTGGCTGTGGGAGAGTGTGTTCTTCACCCAGTTGACATTGAGGCCCAGGCTGTTCAGATGTTGGAGCAATAAGTCCCTGTGCTGGCATAAAAGAGCCTTTGATTGGGCCAGTAATTGCCAATTGTCGAGGTAGTTCAAAATGCACACGCCGCTCAGTTTCAGAGGGGCGAGTGCCGCATTGATGCACTTTGTGAATGTGCGAGGAGCTAGGGACAGACCATGGGGTATTACAGTTCTAAACAATCTCTATCACATTTTGTGTGAGGATATTGTGGATTTTCTGCACGCCGTACCTTCACACCCCATTTATAAATGGGACTGTGGATGGCAGTACACCATTGGTGAAATATTACACTTTTGGCATTGCAGATTGGAGCATGTAGCATTGCAGTTCTAAACAATCCCTATTGCGCTTTCTGCGAGGAGATTGTGAATTTTCTGCATACTGCACCATCACACCCCATTTGTTAATGGGACTGTGGATGATAGGACACCATTATTGGTAGGCTCCTCCCTGTATTACGGATCTCCTTCAGCATCACATGCCTTCTAGACTATTAATGTCTTCGCAGAGTATACTTTTAATGATACTCAAGTCCCGTCTTAAGTCAAAGGGAGATCGGGCCTTTTCAGTGGCGGCTCCATGGCTTTGGAATAGCCATCCACTACATATCAGGTCCTGTACATCAGCCGATGTTTTTAAATCTTATTTGAAGACTCACCTTTTTTCACTTGCTTTTAACTGTGCTTAATGCGGGTTGCTTATTTTATTATGTGTTATTGTATTTTCTACATTCTGTATGTATATGATATGTTTATGCTATAAAGTGAAGCACTTTGGTCAATATGTGTTGTTTTTAAATGTGCTATAGAAATAAAACTGATTGATTGATTGATTGATTGGTGAAATATGACCCTTTTAGCATTCCATATTGGAACGTGTAGCAGAATGTGTGTGCAACTCATGCAGTGAGTGCTTTACTCTTTTGTGAGAACGTTCTTATTGAACGCAATACACAGAAACAACATTTTGAGTAACATCCCAGTCCCGGAGGAAGGAAAATAATTAGGATGTCACAGACCACACAGGGCATTGATAGCATCCAATACACACCAAGTGATTAATTTCCCTACTTAGTGAATTCGGGAGGGAAGATTAACATCACACTGGGAGCAAGGTGGCCGGCGTACGAACTGAATCGTGCAGCCATGTCCGACCGTCTTTAAAACCCAGTCGGACATGGCCATGAGGGGCCGCCCCTCATCCACGGAGCAGGAAACCGGCGTGCTGGCTCGCTCGCTAGATGAGACTGAGCGCCGCTCACCACCGGGAAGTGGTTGTGCACAGTATTCAATACATGCCTCAAGTGTGATTAATAATTCTTAATTTCCCCACCTAGTGAATTCGGAAGGGAAGATTAATTTCAAACTGGGAGAGAGGTGGCCGGCGTATTAACTGAATAGTGTAGCCATGTAGACCCACCACGCATCTGCAGAGCGGTATAACGGGTGCGTCGGCTCGCTTGCTAGATGAGACTTAGCGCCACTCACCCCCGGGAAGCTGTACTCATTATTTTAGGAGGGAATCACTCAACAACATTGGACCATTTGCAGTCTCTGATGCTGCGAGGGACATGGCATCATCTTCATCGTCAGAACCGCCAAACGTAACGAGGTCCCGCGCTCAACAGAGGACCGGAGCTCGTCACACATATACTATATAGGCAGAGCCGCTTCAAGAGAAGACGAGGGGCTTGCAGGGCTTGCGCCAGCATGAGATCCACCTCTGATTCATCTAGCTCAGCCTCTCGGCCCCACTGTACCCCCTCGTGTGATCCCTCGGGAGTCACAGAAGGGGCAAGTGGGAGAGCCTGTGAGGTGGAATCGTCCCTCAGAACGATGTCGATCCGAGAGCGAAGCGTCTTGAGACTTGTGCTCTCACAGTGAGGGCAATCTGTCTCCATATGAGCTGCTTCGGAGTTGCTGCGGCTCAAGCAATGAACACAGCTCTCATGACCGTCTGACGACTGGATGTGCTGCTTGGAACACTTGCGGAACGACGTCTTTAAAAAGACGTGTACATACTCTTTTGTGATATATATATATATATATATATATACACACAATATCAACAATAAGCTTATAAGGATACAAAACTCCTGCCGAAGCGCTGCAGGGAATCAGGATGGTAAAGCGGCCCATTTACTAGTGTAGCATCAAGCAGCGAGGCAGAGTAAATGTTTGCCGGAACACTGCAGGGGAGTGGAGAGGCTTCTGGTTGCCATAAAGATCCCACCCGCTGACTCATGTATGTCAAAGGGGAAGTTGTAGAGGGCTTCTAGACGAGAGAGATGCTCGCAGTCACGAAGGAAGAAAATTCTGAGGAATGGTGTTTACGTGCCTGTTTATATACCGGACAGCTTCACGCCTAAAAGGGCGGGGCTTAAACACCATAGCCAATCTTAGGAGTGGCGTTATTGTAGAAGGGTTTCAACTAGGTCATCGGAAAAGGATTTCCCATATGCGTCAGCATGACGCAATGTCGAGTGAACTGAATTGTAAGGGAACCATAGTTTTCGCCAAACAAAAAAACATGGTTAGCCAACTACAGTCATGGTTACCACAATATTGCTATAGTAAAACCATAATTTCCACCATAAACTATTGGTTACTACAGTCTACAATATTACTATAGTAAAACCATTGTAAAAAAAAAAAAAAAAACTGTGGTTAATAGTAGAGGTAGACCAATATATCAGTTTTACCGATTAATCGTTGCCGATAGTTGCTTTTTGGAACTATAGGTTATCTGAAAAAATCTATGCTGATAGTTGCCTATAGACTATGGAGACCTGTGCTGTCATCACATACATTGTCTCTCAAACTTAATAAAAAACCTTATTTGGTGAAATATGTGACTATATATATATATATATATATATATATATATATATATATATATATATATATATATATATATGAAATCCATAATCTGGTGAATATATAGGCATAAAAAGTCTAATTTGGTAAATGGCTAAATATAGAGCATTGTAACTGAGCCAAGTCTCTGTCATTTTACAGTAAGAGTCCCGAAATAAGTGTGTATTTCAAGCATGTTCATAGTCCTGCGTTATGCTTCAAATCTTCTTTTTTTTCTGGTTATTATTGGGATTTTAGTTGCACAATTCACTGCAGCTGGGATTTTGGACTCTTGTTACATCTATATCTGTGCTGTCATAGTAAAGAAAGTCTAAGATTCTTTTTTTTTTTTTTTTTTTTTACATTTATAAATCGATTAAAAAACTATTGGCCGATTAATCGGTTATCTGCATTATCCACCATCTTAGATATCGGTATCGGCAAAATCCACCATCGGTCGACTTAGTTAATACATCCTACTATATTATAGTAAAACCATGCTTCTGCAAAAAAAAAAAAAAGAAAAAAAAAAAAAGAAACATGGAACTGTCATGGGTACTACTGATTTTACTACTGCTAAGCCATGGTTTTACTACAGTAACCATAGTTAAACTATGGTATTTGTTGTAAAAATAATAACCACAAAATTATGGTTTTTATTACCATTGTTTTCATTTTCTAGTATTATTACTATGGTTTTACTACTAATATCATGGTTAAAATATGGCTACTGTTGTAAAACCATGGTAAATTTATTGCAAGGGAATGCAAACTATTGCAAGAGCACAAAAAACTGATTGCTAGGGAATGCAAAACTTATTCAAGGGCACGCAAAACTATTTCAGAAAACATTTCCCGCCCTGTCCTATAGGGGCTCCGTAATGCAGCGACCACTTGTAAATGTTTTCAAATAATATTCAATACACACTTGCACCAGTGGGAGCGCCATAACCCAGTAAACAGCACCGGCACATACAGCTTATCAATTTAGGACTGGCAAAAGTTAAACTTTAAATGGAAATGCTACTTGTTTTTCATTTATATGTTATTAAAACATTGTATATCAACCTGGTATTTCAATATTAAATATATGGCTCAACAAAGATTGTATTTATTGGAAGAAGGACTTTCAAACAGACTTGCAGTACGCTATACCAAAAACAGCATTTAGAATAATACAAATCTCAGTTCAGACTAGGTGTGTGGGGTGCTAGTCAGCCAAATGATCCTACATAGAATAACTGTCGTGTAATGAAAGAGTTAATCAGACGACTGGATGCGCGTTGCTCTTCCCCAGTTTGCCAGTCTTGGTGTGACAGCGCTTTAATGTGCGCATCTGGGATGAATTAATACAGAAATGTGAGCGAGGATGCTCAATATTGCGATGCAGGGACCCTGTATGTGTTTCGCATGAAGGGAAGGATGGCATCTGCAAGATGTGACTGAGGGGAACCGCAGATTAATTTTAATTGGCATCGCAGGTCCGTGTGCATTGGTTTTTCCTCACGATTATTATTATTATTATATCATGCTTTCTCAAACAAGCAATTTACTTGATGTAAATGTGGTTTTGAGACGACAGGAAACCATGCAACGTAGAGATGCTCCCATGAAGACCAAATGTGTCTCATGTGCTGATTTTGCGTTAAATTGTTCACTCAGTTTGTTCACCATGTAATCATTTTCTCAAGCAATTTCACCTGTTTTTATGCACATCTCATTCATGCAGCATGCAGTTCGGTTGGTGAAAGCGTCTCGCGCGCGTCTATCTACGTATCTTTATTTTATGGCATATGTTGCATTGCAACGGATTAATGATGCAAAACAGTCACACCTGTTTTATCTGTCGCTTTAGATGTAATCTGGATTGATTAACAGTAAATGTGTCATGTGTAAATGCATTATTTCTTTTGGATAAGCCATCCCAATTAATAACCCTGTACTCTGCATCCTCGTGAGCTTGTCATTCTGGCCGAGGATTATTTTTTGGTAAAGTTATATATCCTATATTTCGCATACTATACATATTATCGAATACAGATTGAATGTGTGCTTTATCATAGCGGAACAGTTAGTTAATCTGGGTAGATGTTTGACAGATGCTTGAGGATGCAGCTCGAAATGTGAATTCCAATATATTCTATTTAGAGATGTTTTTGGACTTCAAACTCTTAAGTGTGCCAAACCTGTGGTTTTACCACATCATCTCCTTAACCCACTGTAAATTACTTTATGGATTGCCAACCTGTTATGCATTTATGAGGTTTTCCTTAAGGATACATTCACTGGAGTAGAGCTGTTGATAGTCCACCTGTTTAAGCATTTCTTAAAGGTGCACTCAGTATTTTTTCCTCAGTAAAAAGTTGTACTCCTAAAGAAATGAATTATAATTTTGAAACATATGTATAAAATCTTGACCACTCACATGAGACGAGGACCCTAGTCATATCAGAAACCTTATAAAAGCTGTTTTATTCTACAAGGAGAGGGTCCCCTAATGGGGGCTGCCATGTTAGTATCACATGACCAGCCGAATGCTGTTTACTTAATCTCAGTAACCTCTCTTTTATTGGTCAATCATGGATTACATTAATCACAGCTGATTATGAATAGTGAATTTCTACAATGACATCTGTAACTGAAAAATATTGCATTTGAATGATGCTGCATCCACACCACTTAGGGGTCAGTATAAGTCCAAGACGACATACATAAAAAATACAAATAAAATATGGAGTGCACCTTTAATTTAAGGATACTCTGTGCGAGCAATGCGTAACATCTGAGGAAATTCTGAGCAGGCCTGGGTGTAATGGTATAATAATAAGGAATCATGTGACAGCAGTCTAATAGTTTTCAGTTATTACTTCACTAATAAGAGTGGCATAGTGGGCTAAAGCACATAACTGGTAATCAGAAGGTTGCTGGTTTGATCCCCACAGCCAACACCATTGTGTCCTTGATCAAGGCACTTAACTCCAGATTGCTCCGGGGGTATTGTCCCTGTAATAAGTGCACTGTAAGCCACTTTGGATAAAAGCATCTGCCAAATGCATAAATGTAATAATTGTAAATAAACAGGTGCATCTCAATAAATTAGAATGTCGTGGAAAAGTTCATTTATTTCAGTAATTCAACTCAAATTGTGAAACTCGTGTATTAAATAAATTCAATGCACACAGACTGAAGTAGTTTAAGTCTTTGGTTCTTTTAATTGTGATGATTTTGGCTCACATTTAACAAAAACCCACCAATTCACTATCTCAACAAATTAGAATACATCATAAGACCAATAAAAAAAACATTTTTAGTGAATTGTTGGCCTTCTGGAAAGTATGTTCATTTACTGTATATGTACTCAATACTTGGTAGGGGCTCCTTTTGCTTTAATTACTGCCTCAATTCGGCGTGGCATGGAGGTGATCAGTTTGTGGCACTGCTGAGGTGGTATGGAAGCCCAGGTTTCTTTGACAGTGGCCTTCAGCTCATCTGCATTTTTTGGTCTCTTGTTTCTCATTTTCCTCTTGACAATACCCCATAGATTCTCTATGGGGTTCAGGTCTGGTGAGTTTGCTGGCCAGTCAAGCACACCAACACCATGGTCATTTAACCAACTTTTGGTGCTTTTGGCAGTGTGGGCAGGTGCCAAATCCTGCTGGAAAATGAAATCAGCATCTTTAAAAAGCTGGTCAGCAGAAGGAAGCATGAAGTGCTCCAAAATTTCTTGGTAAACGGGTGCAGTGACTTTGGTTTTCAAAAAACACAATGGACCAACACCAGCAGATGACATTGCACACCAAATCATCACAGACTGTGGAAACTTAACACTGGACTTCAAGCAACTTGGGCTATGAGCTTCTCCACCCTTCCTCCAGACTCTAGGACCTTGGTTTCCAAATGAAATGCAAAACTTGCTCTCATCTGAAAAGAGGACTTTGGACCACTGGGCAACAGTCCAGTTTTTCTTCTCCTTAGCCCAGGTAAGACGCCTCTGATGTTGTCTGTGGTTCAGGAGTGGCTAAACAAGAGGAATACAACAACTGTAGCCAAATTCCTTGACATGTCTGTGTGTGGTGGCTCTTGATGCCTTGACCCCAGCCTCAGTCCATTCCTTGTGAAGTTCACCCAAATTCTTGAATCGATTTTGCTTGACAATCCTCATAAGGCTGCGGTTCTCTCGGTTGGTTGTGCATCTTTTTCTTCCACACTTTTTCCTTCCACTCAACTTTCTGTTAACATGCTTGGATACAGCACTCTGTGAACAGCCAGCTTCTTTGGCAATGAATGTTTGTGGCTTACCCTCCTTGTGAAGGGTGTCAGTGATTGTCTTCTGGACAACTGTCAGATCAGCAGTCTTCCCCATGATTGTGTAGCCTAGTGAACCAAACTGAGAGACCATTTTGAAGGCTCAGGAAACCTTTGCAGGTGTTTTGAGTTGATTAGCTGATTGGCATGTCACCATATTCTAATTTTTTGAGATAGTGAATTGGTGGGTTTTTGTTAAATGTGAGCCAAAATCATCACAATTAAAAGAACCAAAGACTTAAACTACTTCAGTCTGTGTGCATTGAATTTATTTAATACACGAGTTTCACAATTTGAGTTGAATTACTGAAATAAATGAACTTTTCCACGACATTCTAATTTATTGAGATGCACCTGTATTATACAAGATATGAACTGAAAAAGTTTTATCAGTATTTCATGTGCTTGTTAATCCAGTTTTATGTAGGCTATTAATGAAACTTTGGAGCTAGAATAATGACTAAAATATATATGAATCTGAATTTGGTAAATTTTTTGTAAAAATGTTTTTATTGTGGCATATTTTATAAATGTGTATCTTTAAACAGCTAATTTTGTTTTGTTTTGAAATTTTTAGAGTTGGAATTAGCTGAATGTATTCAGATTATAAAATTACATGTTCAAATGTTCAGATTAAGAAGAAACTCAGAACTCCAAATACAAATCTCTCAAATTCAGATCTCAGAAATTCAGATCTGAAACAAACTGGGCCAAATGTCAAACTTCCATATTCCACAGGGAAAAGTAGAGATTACCAGAATAGTCAAATGTAGCATTTTGGCCGATCTCAGACCTACCAAGTTCTCTGGCGTGATCCGATGTAGGACTGTATTGAGTAATTATTGAGCCAGTGTTAATGTATAGATTTTACTTGTCATTGTTCATAATGCATTAACTAATGTTAACATATACAACTTTTAATGTTAAAATGTGTAAGTACAGTATATTAAGAAATGAACATTATCCAAGATTAATAAATGCTGTAAAAGATTTGTTCATTGTAGTTCATGTTAACTTCATCGTGCTAGCTTAGTTTATGTTAGCTACATCAGTCCACGCCACAGAATTATGGTAGCTCTGTGATTGCACAAAAATGCTACATTTGACATTTGAACCTGACATTTTTATTTAATATCTGAATATTAATTTCTGAATATTATAAATATTTTTTTTTCTGAATGTTTGTGAGCTGCTCCATCATTTTGAGTTGCATTGACCCAGAATCACATTTTGATAGTATTAAGGTCTCAGTTTTCTTAATGATGTAATTTTTAAGGTTTATCCCAAACCATTGCCAAGATGTAATCATAAGGATGGCTGTCATAAAACCTTGTTTTTAACAAAATGGCCTTTAAAGATTCCAAATAATTATCAGAAATTATTTGACAGAATTGGAGTGTTTATTTAAGCATACATTAAATTAAGACATACCTATTGCAAGTAAAAACATAATGCAGGGACACTTCTCTTGCATGTGCAGTGCTCGCATGTGCATATTAAAATAACATTTCTATATAACATCAGTGCAGGCTCACAAAGCATATTGACCAAGTTTTTGACCAAATTTCACTTTTTTCCCAAAAACGGCCCATTGCGACCTTATGAAATAAAAATCTGCTGTTTAAAAATACAAATTCATATAATATGCCACAAAAATAAATTGTGTTAATTGTCACGTCTAGAAGTCAAATGCAAAAATTTAGATTCAAATACTTTTGACATTATTTTAGCTCTATATATGCTGACAATAAAGTACCTTGGTACTACCATTTTATGTATATAGTATACAGTACTGTGCATAAGTTTTACGCACTTGTGAAAAATGTTGCACAGTGAGGATGTCTTCAAATATAATGACATAAATATTTTTCATTTATCACTTAATGTCATACAAAGTCCAGTAAACATAAAAAAGCTAAATCAATATTCGGTGTGACCACCTTTGCCTTTAAAACAGCACCAATTCTCCTATAGGTACACCTGGACACAGTTTTTCTTGGTTGTTGGCAGATAGGATGTTCCTAACTTCTTGGAGAATTCGTCACAGTTCTTCTATCTATTTCGGCTGTCTCAATTGCTTCTGTCTCTTTATGTAATCTCAGACTGACTCGATGTTCAGTGGAGGGCTCTGTGGGGGCCATGACATCAGTTGCAGGGCTCCCTGTTCTTCTATTCTAATCTTTTCTATTTGCAAAAGGAATGTTTGGGAGTAACATTTATATTTCCTATTGACACACTAAAGCTGCATATAAATAAACATCTTAAGACAAATGCTTTTGTGAAACATCTTATGTGCCTAAGACTTTTGCACAGTACTGTATATATATATACAGCTCTGGAAAAAATTAAGAGACCACTGCAAAATTATCAGTTTCTCTGGATTTACTATTTATATGTATGTGTTTGAGTAAAATGAACATTTTTGTTTTATTCTATAAAGTACTGACAACATTTCTCCCAAATTCCAAATAAATATATTGTCATTTAGAGCATTTATTTGCAGAAAATGACAAATGCTCTAAATAACAAAAAAGATGCCATGTTTTCAGACCTTGAATAATGCAAAGAAAAGTTCATATTCATTTTTAAACAACACAATACTAATGTTTTAACTTAGGAAGAATTCAGAAATCAATATTTGGTGGAATATCCCTGATTTTCAATCACAGCTTTCATGCGTCTTGGCATGCTCTCTTCCAGTCTTTCACATCGCTGTTGGGTGACTTTATGCCACTCCTGGTGTAATGCAATTCATGCGTTATTCACAAAGACGAATTTGCCCGATTCCAGTCTTGCTATAGCACCCCCAGATCATCACCAATCCTCCACCAAATTTTACAGTGGGTGTGAGACACTGTGGCTTGAAGGCCTCTCCAGGTCTCCGTCTAACCATTAGACGACAAGGTGGAGGATCAGTGATGATCTGGGGGTACTTCAGCAAGGCTGGAATCATGCAGATTCCAGAAGGACGCATGAATCAAGCCACGTACAAGGTTATCCTGGAAGAAAACTTGCTTCCTTCTGCTCTGACAATGTTCCCCAACTCTGAGGATTGGTTTTCCCAGCAGGACAATGCTCCATGCCACACAGCCAGGTCAATCAAGGTGTGGATGGAGGACCACCGGATCAAGACCCTGTCATGGCCAGCCCAATCTCCAGACCTGGGTAGGGTTGCACAGCTGTGTGTAAGGTCTCACGTATGTTGGGACGTAAAGTTCACACTAAGGGCTTAGTAACTACTAGTTAGTTTGTAACTAATTCAGTGCTTAATTTGGTTGCACCACCTGTTCTTAAGGCAAGACTTAACTAGTAGGTCATAAGCTCTCCGTAAATTAATGTGTAGTCGCATAATATGACGTTTACTTGTACTGATCCAATAAACAGCCTTCGAATTTGTACACAGAACTGTTAAAAAGCCGAAAATTTCAGTTTGATCTTGTTACGGTTGATGTTCAAACCTTGTTTGCTCACATAACTGTCAGCTGTAATAAATTATATCCCCATTGAAATACGATTCGTAATAAAAGTAGATTTGATAAATGCTATATTTGCCCTGTGTAAATAACAATATATAGGAACTGTATCTAAAATAAATAAGGGGTGATAAATAAATACTAATACATCAGGCTGGAAAAATAGACATTCATTTTAATATCCTATATATATTTTGAATGTGTTGAAACTTGACACTGGGCGACGCATCCAGAAAACGGCACCGTTAGAACGGTTTCATGCTGAAGAGCCTTTAAAAGTACGTTTTTTTTCTCTCTCGTAAATGTAAACGAGTGTAAATGTCAACATCATACTGTATGTCGAAATGACTGATGCCTGTCACACAAAACGTGAGCTCACTGATGTCATAAAATATCAGTCTGCTTTTTTATTCCATCCATTACTCCTGGTGGGAGGCTTCCGTAAATATTTAGTTCATACGTAGGGTTACGTCCTACCTAAGTTTAAAGGTGCAATGCTCAAATATTTAGTATAGTGCGTAAATTGTGACTTAGTGCCCATTTACACCACAACTAGGCTAAGTTGTAACTTATGTATAGCTGGTGCAACTGGCCCCTAAACCCCATTGAAAACCTCTGGAATGTGATCAAGAGGAAGATGGATGGCCACAAGCCACAAAACAAAGCCGCGCTGCTTGAATTTTTGCACCAGGAGTGGCATAAAGTCACCCAACAGCGTTGTGAAAGACTGGCAGAGAGCATGCCAAGACGCATGAAAGCTGTGATTGAAAATCAGGGTTACTCCACCAAATATTGATTTCTGAACTCTTCCTAAGTTAAAACATTAGTATTGTGTTGTTTGAAAATGAATATGAACTTGTTTTTTTTGCATTATTCGAGGTCTGAAAACACGGCATCTTTTTTCTTATTTTGACCAGATGTCATTTTCTGCAAATAAATGCTCTAAATGACGATATTTTTATTTGGGAGAAATGTTGTCAGTACTTTATAGAATAAAACAAAAAATTTCATTTTACTCAAACATATACCTGTAAATAGTAAATCCAGAGAAATTTTGCAGTGGTTTCTTAATCGTTTTCAGTGCTGTATATATACACAGGTGCATCTCAATAAATTAGAATGTCGTGGAAAAGTTCATTTATTTCAGTAATTCAATTCAAATTGTGAAACTCATGTATTAAATAAATTCAATGCACACAGACTGAAGTAGTTTAAGTCTTTGGTTCTTTTAATTGTGATGATTTTGGCTCACATTTAACAAAAACCCACCAATTCACTATCTCAAAATTAGAATACATCATAAGTATTACATAAAAAAAACATTTTTAGTGAATTGTTGGCCTTCTGGAAAGTATGTTCATTTATTGTATATGTATTCAATACTTGGTAGGGGGCTCCTTTTGCTTTAATTACTGCCTCAATTCGGCGTGGCATGGAGGTGATCAGTTTGTGGCACTGCTGAGGTGGTATGGAAGCCCAGGTTTCTTTGACAGTGGCCTTCAGCTCATCTGCATTTTTTGGTCTCTTGTTTCTCATTTTCCTCTTGACAATACCCCATAGATTCTCTGTGGGGTTCAGGTCTGGTGAGTTTGTTGGCCAGTCAAGCACACCAACACCATGGTCATTTAACCAACTTTTGGTGCTTTTGGCAGTGTGGGCAGGTGCCAAATCCTGCTGGAAAATGAAATCAGCATCTTTAAAAAGCTGGTCAACAGAAGGAAGCATGAAGTGCTCCAAAATGTCTTGGTAAATGGGTGCAGTGACTTTGGTTTTCAAAAAACACAATGGACCAACACCAGCAGATGACATTGCACCCCAAATCATCACAGACTGTGGAAACTTAACACTGGACTTCAAGCAATTTGGGTTATGAGCTTCTCCACCCTTCCTCCAGACTCTAGGACCTTGGTTTCCAAATGAAATACAAAACTTGCTCTCATCTGAAAAGAGGACTTTGGACCACTGGGCAACAGTCCAGTTCTTCTTCTCCTTAGCCCAGGTAAGACGCCTCTGACGTTGTCTGTGGTTCAGGAGTGGCTTAACAAGAAGAATACGACAACTGTAGCCAAATTCCTTGACATGTCTGTGTGTGATGTCTCTTGATGCCTTGACCTCAGCCTCAGTCCATTCCTTGTGAAGTTCACCCAAATTCTTGAATCGATTTTGCTTGACAATCCTCATAAGGCTGCGGTTCTCTCGGTTGGTTGTGCATCTTTTTCTTCCACACTTTTCCCTTCCACTCAACTTTCTGTTAACATGCTTGGATACAGCACTCTGTGAACAGCCAGCTTCTTTGGCAATGAATGTTTGTGGCTTACCCTCCTTGTGAAGGGTGTCAATGATTGTCTTCTGGACAGCTGTCAGATCAGCAGATTGTGTAGCCTAGTGAACCAAACTGAGAGACCATTTTGAAGGCTCAGGAAACCTTTGCAGGTGTTTTGAGTTGATTAGCTGATTGGCATGTCACCATATTCTAATTTTTTGAGATAGTGAATTGGTGGGTTTTTGTTAAATGTGAGCCAAAATCATCACAATTAAAAGAACCAAAGACTTAAACTACTTCAGTCTGTGTGCATTGAATTTATTTAATACATGAGTTTCACAATTTGAATTGAATTACTGAAATAAATGAACTTTTCCACGACATTCTAATTTATTGAGATGCACCTGTATTTAATATGTAAATAGCAACATCAGCAGTAATCATTCAGTACCATAGAATGTAGCCTATATAAAATTCTAATAACATCCCTGTACCTTGGAATTGCCACAGTACATTTTGTTTGCCCATTCATTTATATTAGATATTCACATTTTGCCTGTCGTGGCACAAAATGAATTGCACTTCTATAATTGCAGCTTTCGAGTTGTGCTCTCACTCATGTCCTACTATTTTTACTGTGAGGATATCTAGGCTCTGAGTCACTCTTCGCAAAGCACAGATTTCTTGCTTCATCTAGCTACTGTTTTCAGTAGAGCGCTCTTGTTGGAAGCTGCTCCTCCCCCTCCTGAGAACTAAGCAATAAAGAGCTGAAACTGAGTCAATTGTTGCTTGATGTTGTAGCCATGTGTACACAAGTAGGCACAATAGACTCATGCTGGGAACTTCAGGGTGACATATGTTTAGCTTGTTACATTTTTGCCTCTCTCCTGGAGTTTTGCACTGTCTTGCACTGTATTTTGGAGGGTTATATGAAGAGATTATGTAGCGATTACAACTACAAGCTTGCATAAAGGCTTGAGTCAACACCACAAATTACACTACAGGGTGTGTGTGTGTGTGTGTGTGTGTGTGTTAGCGTCCAAACGAATGGATTTCTGTTATCTGTCCAGCTGCCATGCTGTCTGAACACAGGACAGGGTCTGAGGTGGCAAAACACTGTCTCCACCCCAGCTAGGCTGTGAAATGTACATGTTTTCACAGAGGGATTTACCACGGTGTTGCCAAGCTGTGGTCATCTTTGTTGCTGACTGTCTGTTTTGTCTTTGTTTATCTAGTAGTAAAGAAAACAAGTAGAAGGAATTCCATCTTTGGGAGGACAAGAAAGCAGCTGCTCTGCAATCACTTATGCAGAAATAACATGGATTACAAGCCGCGATTGGCCTTTTTTTGTAGTTTAAAATCAGCTTTTTGTTGTATCTGGAGCCTTTGATGTTTTTTTTAATTTTTTTATTTTTTTGTAGGTCCATACTGCTCAAATCTTGAGCAGAATGGTTGATTTTTCTTTATATATATATATATATATATATACGTTTTTTTATTTCACCTGCTTCAGTCTTAAAGAAATATTCCAGGTTCGATACAAGTTAATCTCAATCGACAGCATTTGTGGCATAATATTGATTACCACAAGAATTAATTTTGACTCGTTCCTCATTTTCTATAAAAGGAGAAAAGCAAAAATCGAGGTTACAGTGAGGCACTTACAATGGAAGTGAACGTGGCCAAGTTTTGGTGGGTTTAAACAGAAATTTGAAGCTTATAATTTTATAAAAGCACTTGCATTAATTTTCCTATTAGAACGTGTGTATTATTTGAGCTGTAAAGTTGTTTAAATTGTCATTTTACAGTCGTTTTAGGGTTTGTTGACATTACATCGTCATGGTAACATAGTTATTGGCTATAACTTTACGCAGAAAAGGTCAGTAAATGATTTTATCACACTAAAATCATGTTTATACACATATCCTTTATGTCTTGTGAAACACTTTTGAAACATTGAGTATTTTAACTTTGAAAAATTGGCCCCATTCACTTCCATTGTAAGAGCCTCCCTGTAAACACGATTTTTGCTTTTTTTAAAGAAAAGGAAGGACGAGTCGAAATTAACTTTTTGTGGTAATCACCACTATGCCACAAATGCTGTCGATCAAGCTTAACTTGTATTGAACCCGGAACATTCTTTTAAATTAAACAAATAAAAAGTAGTGTCTCTGCAGACTTAAAAGCACAGCTGTTAACGATAACTGTTTTAACGATAACGATAACATTTGTGGAGAAACCCCTACGTATTTGGTATACAAAGGCACTATGATACAAAGACAAATATACAAGTATAGAGTTCAACAGAATTAATATATGTCGTTTTTGGTGTGAAAAGGCAAAGTTGCACTTTGATTGTAGTTAACACTTGACCTGACATTCCGAAACATTCTAGAAAACTAGGATTCTTCTGGGTTATATTGAGGCATTTACAATGGAAGTGAATGAGGCCAATCTGTAAACGTTATAATACTCACTGTTTCAAAAGTGTAGCTACAAGACGTAAACAATACGCGTTAATATGATTTTAGTATGATAAAATCACTTACTAACCTTTTCTGTGTAAAGTTATAACCAATTTTACAACTTTGTTGCATGTCAGCGTAACACTAAAACGTCCATAAAGACGACAATTTAACCAACTTTACAGCTCAAATAATACGCAAGTTTTAACAGAAGAATTAATGTTAGTGCTTTTATAAAAGGGACGAGTCGAAAACATTTAATGTGGAAATCAACATGCCATGAATGCAATCGAGTTGAGCTTAACTTGTATTGAAACTAAATTATTCCATAAAATACTTGAATTTTGCTTGAAAAATGTGCAGGCAGCTTGTAGGTTTTCAACAGGTTGCATATGTATGAAGAGTTACCCACTGAATGAATAGAATACCTGATCACACTAAGCATAAAATGTTTAAGAAAGCAGGTCCTTGATTCTGTAATGGCTAAAAGTGTTTAAACAAAGTGGTTGTTGTATGACCCCTGTAACCTGATCTGCAGAGATCAAAGCAAAGAAGAGCATAGGATGCAAGGACAGCAGCTGGTTGTTCTTGAGAATCAGCTGTATGGAGGGAGGGTCACTGCTGGTCAGAGCCGGAAAGGAAGGAGCTGTATTTCATTTAACTTGGTACAGTGTGTTTTTATTTGGTTTCGCCCTTAACTGATGGTCTTAGAGATTACTATTGGCAACTGTATTTACAAATTACTGATATAGGGTTACACAGATCAGTCATGAAGGAATACAAATTAAGCCATGATCAATGATGTTTATCCATCTGTGCTAATCATTTATTCACTCTTATTTCGTTCCAAACCTGTATGACTTTCTTACATCCGTGGTATGGTTGCGCAATGCTTCCATGTACTTATTAATTTTTTCGCTCAATTATGTCGTAAAAATGACATCTTTTCTCGTAATAACGAGTAAGTTATGTAATAAAAACGATATCAGTCATTTTAGCGAGATGGTTTGAGCATCTGAGGATTAACTTAGGCTAAGTATCACGCAGCCCACCTGCATATATGGCTACAGTGTAGGCCAAGAGCTCACATTATGGAACGAGATCTTATTTGTTATTAAAGCGAGATCTGCATACACTATATACAGTACATAGTCGGTAGTGAAATTTGACAATTCTCGAGAATTCCTATACCTATACTACAATAAATAATAATATTTTTTAAGCATTGTTTGAAGACCTCAGGTAATTATTCAAGACAAGTCAACAGTCTGTAATCAAACAAGAAAAATAATAATAATAAAATAAAAAATAAAATAATACAAACATGAATAAAAGCAAAAAATAGAAACAAAATTAAAAGCAATAGAACAAAAAAACGAAACAAATTTTAAAAATACCAGCAGTAGCATATCAAGTATTTAAGCAAAATTCAGAATTAAATTAAATGTAACATAAAACTATAGGTGCTATTGGTCTTGACTGTTTAATTAGCCTTTATTTAATTTTTCAAGATTATTTTCACTTACTTTTTTTGTGCTCTGTATTTATGTTTTGTTTTGTTTTGTTTTATATTTTATTTATATTATTTTGTTTTTACGACATATCTAGTTATTATGAGAAAAGATGTCATTTTATGAGATATTATCTCATTATTAAGAGAAAAGATGTCGTTTTTACGACATAATTGAGCAAAAAAAAAAAAATAAGTACGTGGCAGCATTGGACACCAAAGGAGAAGTTCAGCGGAATGTCTTAGCCCCTCTCTTTTATACAATGAAAGTGGACGGTGACCAGGCACTGTCAAGCTCCAAAAAGGACAAAAAAGCACCATTAAAACAGCATAAAAATTTCCTTATGAATTGTACGATATTTTCCAAGTCTTCTGAAGCTGTAGAATAGCAATGTGTGAGGAAACAGGCTGAAATTTAAGTTGGTTTTCACAAAAGATCTCGCTTTGAAAATCTAACTCGACAGCTGTAGTCACCATTCGCTTTCACTGTATGGAAAAGAGCAGCTTGGACATTCTGGTATAAATAACTATTTTTGTGTTCCACCAAAGAAAGTCATAAGTGTTTCGAAAAACATAAATGTGAGTAAATGCTTTTGTGTGAACTATTCCTCTGCATTTAATACACTTGAAAGCATGAATAAAAAGGCACCATCTCCAAGTAAGACATTATATCGACCGAAATATTAAGCCAATATTGGAATTAACCGAGATAGGAATAACAAAGGTGTTCTTACCAAAATGTTCATCTCACCCATGTATTAAGGTGATTTCAGAATTATATGATGGGTTTCTCCAAGCTAAACCGGAAAATACATTGTATATTAAAGAGAAATGGGAAAAAGAAGGGAACCTTACTATCTCTAGGGAGGATTGGGGTAATATTTGCAAATTACCATGGAAATCCACAAATTCAGCAATGTGGAGAGAATTTAGCTGGAAAAATGTTACAAGATTTTTTACTACTCCCTCTCAGAAAAGACACCAGGGGTTAGGTGTAGGCTGCTGGAGATCATGTGGGGAAAGTGAAGCTAATCACCACCATATTTTTTGGGAGTGCCAAAGGTTTCTTCCCTACTGGCAAGAGATTAAAGATGAATTTGGAAGCTATCTTTGGGGTGGTACTTCCATTCAAATATGAAACACTATATTTGGGTAACATTTCATTCGAGGGGTGGGATGAAAATTATAAGAAACTGATGTTGATTCTTCCGGCAGCCAGTAAAAAAACAATCACAAGAAAATGGCTGAAGCCAGAGATACCCACTGCTGAAGAATGGATAGATATAATACACAATATATATGTGATGGAAAAACGAGATTTTTCTTTAAAAATTCAGACTGATTCCTTTTTCCTAATCTGGACTAAATGGACTGAATACATTAAACCAGATTTTTACTCAACTGTTAGAAAAAAATATATGTAAGATATCATCTTTAAGTCATATGTGTTAGCCCCATAAGTTATATTGTAAGTAGTATATTGTATTCATGTATTCAGGTATTTGTATTCAGGATTGACATCTGGTATCATTCTTGATCAGTGTGTATGTTTTTCTCTGATATACAAAACATTATATATATATATATATATATATATATATATATATATATATATATATATATATATATATATATATATATAGAAAAAAAAAAAGAAGAAAAAGGCACCGCTTAATTTTGTCTTAATTTAATGTAACCTGTGTTGACCTACAATTGTTGATACTGCTAGAATTGCTTTTGGAGATAATTAACACTCCATGTCCATTTACACCCTGTGTCCTCAATTAAGTCTTTTTTGTTTGCTTACAAAGTGCATGATTACCCCCACAGCGTGACCAATTACATGATGATCAGATAATTTTGTCTGCGATCCAGAAATATTCTTCATTCCATCTCTGTTGTATTTACAACTAATAAGTGATGTAATTGAGAGAGAGAGAGAGAGAGAGAGAGAGAGAGAGAGAGAGAGAGAGAGAGAGAGAGAGAGAGAGAGAGAGAGAGAGAAGGCAAGTAATCTCCAAGCAGTAATCCTCAGATTCTTTGTGTGGTTTGCTAAAACAGGGCAGTGCAAATGAAAGACAGGTCATGACAAGTCCTTGGAATTGCCTTTGTCTGCTTTGAGAAACCACTTCTGCCCCAAGCGCTAATCCCTCCAATTTCTGCAATAAGGTCTCATGGTCACAAATAGCGTTAGATCCCTCTGCTATCCCAATTCTGCTTGGGATGTTGCAGGAAAAGTGTGTCATACATTTCTAGGTTACATGTTCAGTGTCGGTTCAGATCATCTTGCTCATGTAGTTGAACTCTTGTAGTGTCCTACTGAAATTCTGTAGGATTCAGTCTTTACAGTGGACATCTATGAGGACAACAGCTGCATAAGGTTCTTCTGAGTTGAGAGCATAGATATCTTTCATATACATTTCTTTTAAACCTTAATTTAGCTATTTAAAAAAAACTATTAATTTTTTTTTGTGGCAATTTACTTGGCAGGAAAAGAGGGAGAAACAATAGGCATGCAGTGTAGAAAAATTGCAGAAAACTACTGGAAAGTTTTTTGTTTTTTTTTGTGCTTGACAGTTTGTTTAATATTTTCTTTAATTGTCTCTTGAAGAACATTGCTTTATTTTAATATTTTAATTTAGACTCATGGAAACCTGGAAATATCAAGGATTTTTTCAAATTTGATAGTGATGGATAAGTCATGAAATGTTTTATAGAGAATATACATTTGTATAGTTATGTTCAGCTCTAAAATATTCCATCAGCTGTAAATTGCTCTTTGTAAATGTAACCACTATGACAATTTAAAAAACAACCCTTATCTAGTAATGATGAGCAACTGGAAAAATCATGGAAAAGTCTTGGAAAATCATTGGTCAAAAGGTGTGGGAACAGAACTTGATAGTTCTATTGCTGTTATTTTGCACTTGATGATTTCTCAAAATGAAATCTGAATCAAATCAATATAATCAAATAAACTAATGCTTGATAGTTGTTAACTTTAATTCAGTTGTATAAAAAAAGAATCCTCTGCTGTGGTTTTACAGATGTTCTTCCAAAATATTAAAGGGATAGTTTACCCAAAAATGAAAATTCTCTCATCATTTACTCACCCTCATGCGATCGCTCATGTGTATGACTTTCTTTCTTCTGCAGAACACAATAAAAGGTTTTGAGGAAAACACCTCAGCTCTGTTGGTATATTCAGTGCAAGGGAATGGTGGCCAAAACTTTTAAGCTCCAAAAAGCACATAAAGGCAGCATAAATGTAATCCATACAACTCTAGTGGTTAAATTAATATCTTCATAAGTGATATGATTGGTGTGGGTGAGAAACAGATGAATATCCAAGACCTTTTTTACTATAAATTATCCTCCCTGCCCAGTAGATGGTGATATGCATGAAGAATGCAAATCACCAAAAACAAAAGAAAAAGAACGTGAAAGTGAAATTGGAGATTTATAGTAAAAAGACTTAAATATTTATCTGTTTCTCATCCACGCCTATCGTATCACTTCAGAAGACATGGATTTAACCACCGGAGTCTTATAGATTACTTTTGTGCTGCCTTTATGCGCTACAGAGGACCCACAGAGCTGAGATATTCTTCTAAAAATCTTTGTCTGTGTACTGGAGAAGAAAGAAAGTCATACACATCTGGGATGGCATGAGGGTGAGTAAATGATGAGAGCATTTTCATTTTTGGGTGAACTAACCCTTTAAAGAAAGTTTAAGGAATGTTGTATGAAGAGGTCAGTGACCTGCAAAGTAAACACTGCTGACACTTGAAGCTGGTTTGACCAAATGGCTGGTGACTTAAAAACAAAATTGTTTCAAATATTTCTATGAAGGACATTTTTTTTTAAGCAATGCTGTCTAAAATACTTGTCAGTTGTGTCAATTCAATTTAAAAACACATATTTTCGGGGGCCTGGGTAGCTCGGCGAGTAAAGACGCTGACTGCCACCCCTGGAGTCACGAGTTCGAATCCAGGGTGTGCTGAGTGACTCCAGCCAGGTCTCCTAAGCAACCAAATTGGCCCGGTTGCTAAGGAGGGTACAGTCACATGGGGTAACCTCCTCGTGGTCGCTATAATGTGGTTCTCGCTCTCGGTGGGGCACGTGGTGAATTGTGCGTGGATGCCGCAGAGAATAGCTTGAAGCCTAAACACGTGCTACGTCTCCGCGGTAATGCGCTCAACAAGCCACGTGATAAGATGCACGGATTGACGGTCTCAGACGCGGAGGCAACTGAGATTCGTCCTCCACCACCCGGATTGAGGCGAGTCACTACACCACCACGAGAACTTAGAGCACATTGGGAATTGGGCATGCCAAATTGAGGAGAAAAGGGGAGAAGAAAAAAACCCCTTGTATTTTCTATTAAAGTGGAAACATTGTACATGTTAACATGATGTAAGTATGATAAAAACAAGTATTAATCTGATCATTGTAGCCTACGGTTATTTCCAATATTACAACTTTGTTGTCACTACGATGTAATGCGGTAAACACTGTTAAATGGTAAACGTTTTAACGCCAGTAAAAATCCCACTAAAATCGTGTTAATGCGTTTGATTGTTATATCTTATGGATATACTTTTGAAACAGTGTGTAGTTTCATGGATATGGACTGGCCCCATTCACTTCTATTGTAAGTGCCTCACTGGAACAGCGATTTTATTTTTTTAAATAAACGAGGAACAAGTCGAAATTATTATTATTATTATTATTATTATTTTATTATTTATTTATTTATTTATTTTTTGTGGTAATCAGCATTATACCTAAAATGCTGTCGCTTAAGATTAACTTGTATTAAACCGAGAACATTCCAAGTCAGGAACCATGACTGTTACGGACACTTCAGCCTCACCTGTCCGTTTTTTCAGACGAAACCATTGAAATGCAGCTGCGGCGATAAGATAGACGTGTATTTCGCCAATTTCGGACATGAATACGGCTTTACTTAAAATCAAATTTTCCAGAAAGATAATAGTATTTTATAGTTTATTTTGAAGTGTGAATGTGTAATGTTTTATTAGTTTTTAATGAGAGTGGCTCACCCCCGGTAGCTCTCGTAGATAGTTCCGTCCTTGTTGCCCCGAGGGCTTGAAAACATTATTGCAGAAGCTGAGACGTCTGGAACAGGAGATACACGTTGAACAGTTGTCGTCGTACACAAAACTGTTTCACTGTCTCTTGTGTGATTAACTTCTCAGCAACTCATTAATTTGGTCGAGGTAAGTCCTTGAACGGCTGAACGTTACTCTTATCATCTCAAGCGTGTCACTTATTACAAATTTGGCTCAAGAACATTGTTCATATTTGCTTTCAAACGGTTACTGAGTTATAAAGAAAGAAAAAGAAAGTTGTTCTCTTGACTTACAAGTGCATTTCAGCTGTTGTTGATAACAATCTGTACAATGAAAGCCTATTCCAAGAATAGCGGTTCGTGTAATAGTACATCTCGCTTCTCTTCTCAGTTTAAACTGATTTAGTAAGTGCTCTGTTAAGAATATTTGTGTGTGTGTGTGTTTGTTTGAAATAGATGGAAGTCTTGAAAGGAATAGACTATGCTGAAATGCACTGGAGACGCAGGTGTGTACACATCTCACCTGCTATTGCTGTCAGTAGACCGTCAGTTCACACCCTGTACGTTTCGAGTGGACATTAAGTGGGAATGTGCATGTGTCTGAGACCATTTATGCGAAACTGGCCATTTCATAAACATAATAAGTGGACTTTGGTTTCTATGAGAATTTGCGGCCATAAACATGGTACTAGGATGGGTGAAATTAATGAGAGGCTTAGACAGTTCTCAACTGGTTTTGCAATCCAGATTTTACATTTGACATCAAGTGGTGACCCCATGGTAAACCATGTTTATTGTACAAAAGTTAACAAAAACGTCCTCAAAATCAAGCATTGAACTATTAATTTAAGCCTACCATGAGCTACATGGACCTAACTATGTGCAGAATTATTAAGATGATAGGCTGAGTAAGAAAGAAATATTGTGTAGGAATTTTGTGAATGCATAAACAACAGCAGAACTGTGATTTGTACCTGCCTAACACAACAAACACTGCATAGTGTAGAATTGTATAGTGTTAGCATGATTTCAACTTTCTTCTTTTTTTTTTTTTCATTTTGCTAATTTGTGCCTTAAAAAAACGTAAAATATGATGTACCATAAACAACAAAATATATTTTATGCTATCGCTGCATGAGTATATGCTTAGTTGCATTTTATTATTTGTGTGTTTCTATCTATCTGTCCATCTGTCCGTTCGTCCGTCTATCTGTCTGTCCGTCTATCTGTCTGTCCGTCTATCTGTCCATCCGCCTATCTGTCCGTCCGCCTATCTGTCCGTCCGCCTATCTGTCCGTCCGTCTATCTGTCCGTCCGTCTATCTGTCCGTCTATCTATCTATCTATCTATCTGTCTGTCCGTCTATCTGTCTATCTGTCCATCCGTCTATCTGTCTATCCGTCTGTCCATCTGTCTGTCTGTCCGTCTATCTGTCTGTCCATCCATCTATCTGTCCGTTCGTCCGTCTATCTGTCTATCCGTCTGTCCATCCGTCTATCTGTCTATCCGTCCGTCCATCTGTCTGTCTGTCCGTCTATCTGTCTATCTGTCTGTCCATCCATCTATCTGTCCGTTCGTCCGTCTATCTGTCTATCTGTCTGTCCATCCATCTATCTGTCCGTTCGTCCGTCTATCTGTCTATCTGTCTGTCCATCCATCTATCTGTCCGTTCGTCCGTCTATCTGTCTATCCGTCTGTCCATCCGTCTATCTGTCTATCCATCTGTCTATCCGTCCGTTCGTCCGTCTATCTGTCTATTCATCTGTCTGTCCGTCTATCTGTCTATCCATCCGTTCGTCCGTCTATCTGTCTATCCGTCCGGCTGTCTGTCCGTTTGTCCATTTGTCTATCCGTCTATTTGTCTGTCTGTCTCTATCTATCTATCTATCTGTCTATCTATCTGTCTATTTGTCCATCCATCTATCCATCCATCCATCTATCTGTCTGTCCGTCCATCTCTCTGTCCATCTCTCTGTCCATCTATCCATCTATCTCTCTGTCTGTCTGTCTGTCTATCTATCTGTCCATCTGTCCATCTATCTATCTATCCGTCTGTCCGTCCGTCCCTCTACAAAAAGTATTTTAGCCTATTTTTAAGATTTATGCATTTCAGTTTCATAACAAAATTCCATCAAGTTGTGTAATTTTTAACCAAGTTAAATTTATAAAACTTAAGATATTTTTTATGTACTGTATATTTTAGTTTGTAAAAGATAACTCAATAAAATTTGATGGAATTTTAAATATATAATGGCAGAAATATTACAAATAGTAAGCCATTCCGAATTTAGCCATATGCTCACTGCACTTTTTAGATGCTTAGATCTGCATGTTGTGCCCTACAATGTTGCTGCTCTCTCTCTCTCTCTCTCTCTCTCTCTAACCTTTCTCACTCTTTATCTCTTTCACATGGGTGCTTTATCATCAGATTCCTATAAACCCCTTGGTTTATATCTCTCTCATTTTACTCTCTCAGTCAGGTTTTGATCTCTGAGCATTTATCCTCCCCTCTCTCCTCCCATCAGGCTCTCTAGTGCCAGGCCTGTACTAGTAAGCTGAGGTGTGTGATAACTGTTAGCATATGTCCACCAGATGTGCTCATAGTCTTTTGTAGAGTCCATTTGTTCAATTGCTCCCATAGAATTGTATGAATTTTGAAAGCCTGTTGTTTTGAAATTTTGATCTCAGTTCGACTGAAATGCTGAATATGTAACCTCATTTGTTTTTACCCCTATTCACTGTTGTTATTCACTGTTGTCTGTTTACGCTGCACATGGTGGTAATATTCTTAATTTTGATGTTGGTCGCATTCCCAGCCAACCATCGTACCACATGACCCTGTCAGTTCCTTGCAAACAAAAACACATTCTGCTTGCTCTAACATTTCTCTAGTCATGAAGTGGAACATGAAGTGTCATTCATGACCAGTTTTGCTCATTTAAATATATATATATATATATATATATATATATATACACATATACATATATATATATATATACACATATACATATACATATATCTATTTTGTTAAAGTACAACGGATTCACAGTATTTTTGGAGATGTCAGTATGTGAGTTTAATGTTTTAATTAGTAAATGCTCAGAATTTAGATCATAAGTTTTTATTTATTTAAATAAAAGTTAATCACGAACCATTATTAAAAGAACATTCCGGGTTCAATACAAGTTAAGCCCAATCAACAGCATTTGTGGCATAAATTTGATTAACACTAAAAATGAATTTTGGCTTGTCCCTCCTTTTCTTCCAAAAACAAAAAAAAAATGGAAGTAGAGACGCTCCAGTCTAGGGCACGACACCGCTTATGCGCATCCCGAGCTCAGTGATGTGCTTAGAGTACTTCAAAAGTGCGTAACTGTGAAATTATTGTGGATGCGCAACGTAGTTCACGCCATTAAACAGTTTTTTTTTTTCTGCATCAGTTTATTAAAGCAATCCGTTGTTCTGGTAGACACCCCAACATAAAGAACCGGCAACAGACTCTAAATACTGTACACAACACCTTACAAATAAACCTGTACAAATAAAACTATGCATAATAATGGGAACATTGCTTACAGCAGGCAATTTAAAGTCCGATCATGACAAAAATTTACATTTATTGAATGCAGTGAATTTGTACAGAAACAAAAGAAAATCTAAACTTTTTTTATATTATATATTTACATATTATATATAATATTTTGCCACATGTAAATAAAGCATTTCACGGTTTTTAACAGTGGATTCTAAATTCTTACAGTTAAATTAACTGTGATATCTTTAATCGCGGTTAAAATTAAAACCGTATAACCGCATCATCCCTAATTCAATGCATACTCTTAAATATTTATACACTGTATCATATCAAACATTCAGAAAAACCATTAGGGTTAATGTTTCATAAAAATTTACCCTTTCAGAAACTTACAATTCTTACCTGCTCATCTGAAATTCCTCACCATGAAAAACAACTGATCATTTCTATTGACACCTTTAACATCTTCACTGACTCCACATATGACTCATGTGATGTATTTCATGTTTTCTAAATTCATGCGAAAGTTTTGTGTGGGTAACAGACCTACAGACCGAAATTGCATGTTGCCCATTTTACACTGAGTAGTTATTTTTAACGAAAACTGATAATTGCAAGGTTTCATACCTGTGAATGAAATCAGCCTGAGCATTATCTATAAAAGTATTCTTAAAAATCCAACCCTTCCAGCCAACCCTGATGTTGAACACAACATCACCGCGCAGCTGGGTGCAACTACAGTAACGCCTTCCAAATCGGTCAGAAATCTAGGGGTAACCATCGACAACAGACTAAATTTCACAGACCACATCTCAAAGACCGCAAGGTCATGTAGATTTACACTCTACAATATCAGGAAGATAAGACCCTTCCTCTCTGAACATGCCACACATCTGCTTGTCCAGTCACTTGTCATAACTAGACTAGACTACTGTAATGCTCTCATTGCAGGCCTCCCTGCATGTGCAATTAGACCCCTGCAAATGATCCAGAATGCAGCAGCACGTCTGGTCTTTAATGAACCAAAGAGAGCACATGTTACACCACTCCTTGTCTCTCTCCACTGGCTGCCGGTTGATGCACGTATCAAATTCAAGGCTCTGATGCTGGCATACAGAACAGTTACTGGGTCTGCTCCAGCATACCTAAAATCATTTATGCAGAGCTACGCGCCCACTAGAAGTCTGCGGTCGGCTAAGGAACGTCGCCTTGTTGTACCAACACAAAGAGGCACCAAAACACTTTCCCGGACTTTCAGCTTCATCATACCACGTTGGTGGAACGACCTTCCCAACTCCATCCGTGAAGCTGACTCACTCTCTGTCTTCAAAAAACGACTAAAAACACATCTTTTCCATGAGCACTTGACCAGTCATTTTTTTGCACTTTATTCTATTTTGAATACTATTATGATGCTAGTGATACTTTTTATACCACTGTCTCCTAAGATGATTCGCTTATGTTTTCCTCTCTTGTAAGTCGCTTTGGATAAAAGCATCTGCCAAATGAATAAATGTAAATGTAAATGTAAAAATCCTCATCCAGTAATAATAAACGACTATGAGTTCATGCATCCTGGCCAGTGCTGAGAAAAGTAACAGGTACCGCGTGACACTGCCGTCCAGTTGGGCGATACCAACTCGTACATGGAGGGGGGACTTCATTTTTTTGTCTCATTATGACAGACTCACAGCCACGCAATTGCAAGTTATCTCATACGAAATTATTTTCAGTGTTGATAAAAATATATAAACAAGGACAGATGCATGATGGGGGGGGTAAATCACCCCCTTCAGAGCATTGAGGGGGACGTGTGCCCGTCTCCCCCAATTCTACGCCAGTGGTTATTCATATCATGTTTGTTTATTTATATATTAAAATAAAATATTTTTTGAACACTCCTTTGAATATGAACTACTAAATCATGACAGTCAAAACTTGGTTAACCTTATAGTCTTTACCCCAGATTGAAACTTGGCAGTTTTTTCCACCATGCCGTAATCTTGTTTGGTGAACATGGTTGCCACTGTGACCTGATATGGGCTCTCACTTTCACAATCTTGCTCTTGTTACCCTCAGTTTACGTAACTTACAGAAAGTAAGAGACGAGGTAATTGTTTAATAAATGAATTAGTGGCACAGCAGGCACTCAAGTAAGGAAACCATCACCATCTTTTTTCATTTATTGTGATGCCACCATTTGCCTCTTTATATTAAATATGTGTTCTGCACTGCTTATGTCTATAAATTGTATTGAAAGGCACAAATAATCTATTAAGTTCATATAAGCCAACATTTAGAAGAGTTCAAAATGAATACATTTCATGAACATATTGAAGTTATAGGTATTGGGGCTGCACAATGAATCAAATAAACAATCAAGATTACAATTACAGCTGCTACAATTAACGAACCATTAAAACGTGTCAATTACAGCATTCCATTTAGGTTTCTGTTTACACATTTTTTATTTTGCAGTGGTTGAACATTGCAACCAATCACAGACATGGCTCACTTTCTGTGTATAAATTATTCAACATTTGAAATGTTGATATTTTATTTATGCTGCTATGAGGGCAGATGTAAAATTCAATGTAAAGTCTTGATTTATTTAGGTATAAAACTCCAATTTTGTACTTTTGTCCTTTTTTCCTACTAAGGGCTCAGCAGTAAATTGAGAAGCCGCATAGTGGCTTCCCCCTCAGGCCACTGCGACACTGCAGCATTGTAGACATCAATCAGGCTGAGCCACAGCACTGGATGACATGCCTTCCATGACTCAAACTACAAGGTGATTGGAGGTTCTCAAATCAAGCTCATTAAATTGTAACTCAAATTATAACATATTAATTAGATCTGCATTGTTCTTTGTCTGCAGGAGCTGAGTTTTGAATTCACAAGACTTCCTGAAATACATTCTATGGAGGTCAAAGGTCACCTGATCACTGCCATGGGCTTAGGGGCTCCAGGTAAGCTTACCAAGTAATGGTGCGTTCTAGTCATGTCAGAATTTCCATGATTACACCCAGACAGAGGCCATCTGCCACTGAGCGCTAGGGAACATGAAGTTATTTTGTGCCAATAGCCCTAAAAGTTACGTTTTTGTTCTTTAAACACATGAGATGGAAATGCTTCTTTATTCACAAGCTGTTTTTGCAATATTAAATTTGTAACTTGGATGGAAACATGACTATTGTAGAAATGCACTATTTGCAGTCAGCCATCATTAATTTATTCCACGAGTGAAAACATCCAATTACGGTGTATTAGATTTGTGAGTTAAATTCAGCTGGTCATATGATCTCAACATGGTGGCACTCACCATATCTAGAATAAAGTAACTTTTTCTCTAAGACTGACATGACTGAAGTCTTCATCTTATGTGAGTGTACATCACTTCATACATTAAAAAGAAATACTATTTCTTTCTTTCTGTTTAGTAGTTTAGCAATTAGCAAAAAATCAATGAGTGCTACTTTAATTGAAGCATTTGATATAAAGATACCACATAATGTATCATAGCAGTGTTTTATATGGTTAGAAAATATGCGCCTCATAAGATATATTTATATTTTTTATTAGTAAAAAAAAAGTACATTTTTGACACAGATGTCCAGGGCTGTCAGGACGGCAAGCTGCAAACCGAGCGAATCTCAGAGCTGCAGGAACGAAAACAGAGTCTGCAGAGCCTTTTAAACAGTCGTCTCGGAGAGCTTCGACAAGTGTGTCTTCAGGAGGCGGTACAACGATTTATTACACTTTTACACTTTGGAGCAGTATTTACCAAAACAGTTTAGGCAGTTGCTATGAAATATTGTTCTAAAAAAAAAATCCTGACTTCAACAGCAAAGGCAATGCAAAAGTCTGCATGAGATCTTCTGTCTTTCTGTTTTAAAGGAATATTCGAGGTTCAATACAAGTTAAGTTCAATCGACATTATTTGTGGCATAATGTTGATTACCACAAAAAAATATGTTCTTTAAAAAAGCAAAAACTGAAGTTACAGTGAGGCACTTACAATGGAAGTGAATGGTGCCAATTTTTGAAGGGTTTAAATGCTGTAATTTGAATCTTATAATTTTATAAAAGCACTAACATTAATACTTCAGTTAAAACTTGTGTATTATTTGAACTGTAAGGTTGTTTAAATCATTTTGTACAGTCATTTTAGTCAGTTTACAGCATTATGTCATCTAACAAAGTTGTAAAATTGGATATAACTTTACACAGAAAAGGTTGGTAAGCGATTTCATCTGACTAAAATCATGTTAACACGCATATTGTTTACATCTTGTGGCTATACTTTTAAAACAGTGGGTATTTTGTCCCCATTCACTTCCATTGTAAGTGCCACACTGTAACCTAGATTTTATTTATTTTTTTAAGAAAAAGCGAGACAAATCGGAATACATTTTTGTGGTAATCAACATTATGCCACACATGCTGTCAAATGAGCTTAACTTGCATTGAGCATGGTATGTTCCTTTAAAATAATTTCCATTATTTGATGTAGAATGTTTGAGTTTTGATCTCTGGCCGATTTCAGACTTTGCGTTTAGTGAATAAATGTTTGTAACTAAGGAGCTTTTTCATGTCATTGCATTTAGAATGTGGAAAATTCTATGACACAAAATTGCCCTTGTGTTGTGTTGTTTAGAAACATAATAAAATTATGAAATGTCTCCACAGGAACTCACAGGAAAGCTTCCAAGTGATTTTCCTTTAGAGGCAGGGGAAAGACCTCCATTTGTTCAACGCCGTGCTGGCCTGGCCCCTCATGTTACCTCAAGAGAAGAGGTGTGTTAGTTAATGAAAGGATTCTCCACAACCTTATTATTGTAATACAATAATGTGGATGTCTGTTTTGTGTAGGATGATCCAGGACAGCGAAGGCAGATGAAGGCTCTCTTCAGTGGCGCTTTGCGCCGGAGCATAGATTCTGATAAAAACATATTGCACAGTAAGAGGACTGTTCATCGGGGATGCCACACAGGTGACATAACACACAAGGGCACAAATACATTTCTGGTCAACAGTGCTAATTATAGTTTGTCTTAAAGGAATAGTTTACCCAAAAATAAAAAAGCTTGTCATGACGTTCCGACCCTGTATTATTATTTTTTTTCTTCTGTGAAACCCAAAATTAGAAATACTCTTTTCCATGCAATGAAATTGGATGGTGATTTGCAGTGATAAGTTCCAAAAAGGATAAAAAGCACCATAAAAGTATCATAACAGTAGAAGAGTAGTCAGGGCAAGAGAAATTGGCCCTGGATTTTACATAGAAACTGGCCCAAAAGTTGTTGTGGTTTATAAAGGTTTGGAATGACACGAGTGTGAGTAAATGATGACAAAATTGTCTGTTTTGGGTGAACTATCCCTTTAATGTGGTATTCTTGTTTTTATTACTTTCAGAGGAAAATGTGAAGTCCGAAAGCAGTTCGATGTCAGACTCAACATCTCACGACAACGGTGAGGCTGGTTAACATTCAGAAGTACACTTCACTGCTTTGATTCATATTAGCTCACTGGCCAATGTATGACAAGCTTTACTAAGATATTGTCCAACCCTGTCATATGTACTTTACAGAGGATTCAACACCCAGTGTTGCACCTGAGCATCGCTCCTTGTCTCACCCCAGGCTGGCTGCAGGCAGTCCTGACAGCAGGCTCTGTAGAAAGCTGTCCCCTGTGGAGATCTACTATGAAATGAGGACTCGACGCAACTCTGCCTCAAGCTCTGTGAGGTGAGAATTAGGGATGATTTCGCAAGCTCTGCATTCAGTGCTGTATTTGGTAGAGATGGGAATCATAAGGACTTTATGATTCTGGTTACTCAACAATTTCATGAATGATTCTTTTAGTACTTTTGAAGAAGGACCCCTCCCTCCTCAATGAGTCCAAACTAAAATAGATAAGAGTGCTTGTTCTGTAGGTGTATCTTAAACTACACTCTGACAACCAGTCAGCAGTACACAACAGCGCCCGCCCACTTCAGCCACTTTCAGCCGTCTTGGTTCCAAAAGTGTTTTTCCTGTTCATTCCTTCCACAGAGACTTTTTAAAATCCTATATAAAAGCTTTATAAGGAATGAACCAAACCAACCAGCTCTGATGTGAGTCACAACATTACAAACTTTGATTTGATTCAAAACAGTAGTAACAGTTAAATTAGAGAGCTCTCTAATTGGAATTTTTACTAGGAAAAATTAAATTGTAGAGCTCGCTAATTGGAATTCTTACTAGGAAAAATTCAGTAGATACAGTCGGCAATGCATCATACCCGGGGCGTGGTTTAGCGTGGGCGAAAGCAAAGTCTTGTTACCATAGTTACTCATACATTCCTATGAGGAAAAAAGGGAGAAATACCGGACAAATTTGGCTATTTTAACAATGATAAATATGACGAAAAGCTGTTGTGTAGATTTTTGCGCTTCAAACAATGCCAAAAAACCCAAAACTTTTTTTTATTGCCCTCCAGCTGACAGAAATAGAAGCCTAAAAAAGAGCACTGTGGCTGCAGTTGACCAAATGCTGGATTCATGCTTTAATGTATTTGGGAAACATCCGAGCAGATTCAAGACTAAATCGATTATCATCTCATCACAACAGCGGTTCCAGCAGAGACATAATGATGAGTTAACACCAGAAGACAAGAGACATGAGAAAACTTGACATGATCGGAGTGGAATGCTGCTTATTGTTTTTCATGCTTTAATCAATCAAACATTTCTAAGGGGATGTTTTTCTCTGTAAGTTTGGTTTGGCAAAGTGTTTAGTAAATGGGGTTTCTGGTAAAGTTGTTGTGAAATGTGAAATTTGAGCTAGTTTATGTGTACAGTCATTTAAGTAATCATCAGTCATATTTATTTATTTATTTATTTATTAATTGTTTTTCCCTTTTTCACCCAATTTGGAATGCCCAATTCCCAGTACGCTTTTAAGTCTTCGTGCTCGCATAGTGATTCGCCTCAATCCAGGTGGCGGAGGATGAATCCCAGTTGCCTCCGCGTCTGAGACCATCAACCCGCGCATCTTATCATGTGGCTTGTTGAGTGCGTTGCCACGGAGACATAGCGTGTGTGGAGGCTTCACGCCATCCGCCGCGGCATCCGCGCTCAACTCACCACGCGCCCCACCAACAACGAACCACATTATAGCGACCACGAGGAGGTTACCCCATGTGACTCTACCCTCTCTAGCAACCAGGCCAATTTGGTTGCTTAGAAGACCTGGCTGGAGTCACTCATCACGCCCTGGTATTCGAACTAGCGAACTCCAGGGGTGGTAGCCAGCATCTTTTACCACTGAGCTACCCAGGCCCAAACATCAATCATAATAAAAGGAATAAATAAAAATGTTTTAAGATACCAATCGAATGACAAAATATTAACGTGACCGTCAGAAACATAAACTTCTGTCTTGGGGTGACTTGGCACTGCTAAGAAACTACTTTATGACTTCTTTTGGCTTATATTTCTGTTAGTTGGCGGGCAATAAAAAAAAAAAATATTTTGGGGTTTTTGGCATTGTTAGAAGTGCAAACAAACTACACAATAGCTAAATCTATCGGATATTTCTCCCTGTTTTCCTCATAGGAATGTATGAGTAACTATGGTAACAGCGCTTTGGTTTCCCAACGAGTGGGCGGGGCCTCCTTGCCATCTTTATCTATTGTAGAGCTCTGTAATTAAAATTCTTCTAGTAAAAATTCAATTAGAGAGCTCTAATTAAAATCGTACTAGTAAAAATTCAACTAGAGAGCTCTGTAATTAAAATTCTTAATAAAAATTCAGTTAGAGAGCTCTGTAATTAAAATCCTACTAGTAAAAATTCAGTTAGAGAGCTCTGTAATAAAATTCTAACGAGTAAAAATTCAATTAGAGAGCTCTGTAATTAACATTCTAACTAGTAAAAATTAAACTAGAGAGCTCTGTAATTAAAATCCTACTAGTAATAATTAAACTAGAGAGCTCTGTAATAAACATTCTAACTAGTAAAAATTCAATTAGAGAGCCCTGTAATTATAATTCTAACTAGTAAAATTAAATTCGTCTGTGCTGTTTTTCGATCTACTGTTAACCCGCACTGGAGAGACGTCTTTGATTGTTGCGCTGAATCTCACAGTTTTTTTTTTTTTCTTTTAACGTCTCATGCAGGATCGCCACGTTTAGACACAGAGTAAAGTTAAAAAGACTTACATTTTTATGAATGCATCTTGAAACACCTGTGTTGTGTTTCATTCGTTGTGGTGTGTTCTGAAAAGGTTCAGGTTGCAAAAGGGATTTCATGTGACTTTTTCCACCATTAAACATGATTCCAGGTTGTTTTTCACCGAGCAAAGTTTCAGCACTTGATAAACGGTAAGAAAGTGGTTTTTTATCTCTTGCTCTGGTGTTCATATTAACATACAATAATTAAACCAGTTCAATGACACTTGATTTTAAACCATTTAAAAATCAAAGCGTCCCGAAGAGACTATTTATCCGCATCAGTGTAACTACGCACGTGACAATAATTGCGTTTGCTGCCTCACAGAAATGTGAACCTGCCCAGGATCTTAACTGACTGAATAGAAGTAAGTTGTCAGCCTCAAAGTAGGTGAAGCTCCAGGTCACACCTACCGATGACGTGGACTAATGGCAGTAAGAAGGTGTTTAGCATCAGAAGTTTTCCTGAAAGTTCGCCCTGGTGAGCTGTTATGAACCACCGAAACGAACTGAAAAACACCTTCTTTTTGGCCAGACTTTGTTCTAAATTACGTTAGTTATTCGTCCTTCAATTTCGTAGGAAGTGGGCAGGGGGCCTTTTTTCTGACATAAAACTGATTTCTTTTTAAAAAATCGGTTCATAATAATAATACTTTTGCAAATCTATTGGTTAAGCTATATGTTTGTTGTGTGCAAGAGCAAGGACAACGCAGTAGAAAAATGCTTTATTTATTAATTGTCTATTATTTTAGTTGAGTGTTCTGTCTGTATCCTCAGAAGAATTCAAGGACCATTTACAGAACCGCACATCATGAAAATAATTTGGTTTCAGTACCAACAAATTTCCAACCCTAGTACTGGACAAGGTTTAGTCAAAATAATTATAAATTTATGTATGCATATTTACCCATCCCAAATCACTCACTCCCAAGAAGTGCATCCAACTTGGAGGGCAGAAGTGTTCCAGCCGTACCCCTTCTGTCCCGCACAGCACCAATCAGCGTCCATGTGATGTACTGACTCTTATCTGCCCCTCTCATTCTGCTGTTGGTACACTAGTGCTGTTTCAAAGCCTAGTGAACCACATAATGCCTACACTGCCTATATTCCTAAGACAGCATCCAAAACATGATGGAGCTTCATAAGTGACTTATTTGGAAAACTCTACATAGGTGCACCACACTAAAAAGCATTCAAAATAGTTTGATATTAGCATGTTGCTAAGCTAACAACGTGGTGATGTAATTAGCATAAAAATACACATCACACAAATATTGGGAAAAATAGTTTAATTAGATTGAACTATTTTTATCGATACTTTTCATAATTGGATACAATTTAATTTATGTTGTTAGTCACTGTTTCTCTCACCTTGTCTGCCATTTGGGATTTTTTTCACTCTGCACACATTCTTGCGTTAAAAAAGCTAGACGCAGTGCAACAAACGGAACAGGATGCACGTGTTTCAAAATGCATTTTTAAAGGTTTTTGTTCTTTTAACTTGACTGTGTCTTAAAAACGCAACTCTGCTGCACGAGACGGTGCAAGACAGGCGCAGTGCGAGACAGACACAGTGCAGTGGTCAAAGACGTCCGTATAGTGCATGTTTACGTAGTAAAACAGTTGAAAAAACAGAAACAAAAATGCTTTCTATGTGAATGGCCTCCTAGAATTTAGCTTTTTTGAACAGAACATAGATAACTGTAGATCCACTTTAGATGAAAATGTAAGGCTATGTCTACATTAATCCGGATACATTTGGAAATGGCATTTACGCTTTCGAAACGCTGTCTGTCCACACTGCCGTTTTCAAGCATTTTCTAAAAGTTGCTCGTCCACACTGAAACATATGAAAATGCTTAAATCTCCTTACTGCGCATGCGAAAAATCCCTGTTGCATGTACGGTCTGAAACACAATTGTCCTCATGTTCCGTCGCCGGACACCAATTCCATGTAAACTTCCCGTCACCTTTGAAGGAATGTGATGTGAATGTTGTACAAAGTAACATTTATCTTTAACCACACTATCAAAGTGAATATTAGGCACAACAGCGCCGCTATAACACGGGCCTCCGTCTTGATTTTTTTGGTTGAATGGAGCACATGACAGCACATATGTCATAGTTTTCAGATATATCTGTTTTCCCAGTCCACACTACAGCGTGAAGACGGCGTTTTCAAATTTATCCACTTGGAAGAGTGTTTTCAAAAAGCTCCGTTTTCGCTGACAAATATGCTATCTCCATCTGGATGGAAGGTCAAAACGTAGAGAAAAAGATGCATTTTTAAATGAAAACGTATTAGTGTGGATGTGGCCTAACTAGCATGACTAAAATAACCATATTACTATTAATAATTTGTTTCTGTCTTATCCTGTCCTCCTAAAGACCTGAGATTTCTGGTGGTTTTACACTAAAGCAGTGGTGTGGCAGTCCAGATGTCCCTCAGTTTGTACCTCTCGTCCCTTTGGAGGGCTCCTCCTCTGAGCGTCGCAGCTGCCCCTACAGCTCCCGGGCTCGCCGTAGCAACAGCTCAGAAGCACTGCTTGACCGCTCTAATATCCCCGAGCCTGGCCCTCCCCACAACGGTATGCCATATCGAGCTGGACCGTACAAGAGCTCAGAGTCCCTCACAGATGGGAAGCTCCGTCAGATCTATCAAGGCAGCCCAGAGAGACAGATGATGGGATTTAAAGAACAGGGTCGAATGCGCTCCTCTCTTGGTGGCCAAAGCAGTGGCATGGGTTACAATGAAATTTTGATGGACTACATTTGGGGCAAACAGCAAAAGAGGCCAGTGCAGAACCAGTCAACAGGACGAATCTGGCCGGATTTCTCCAGTCCTCCATCAGGCACTCCTCCACACTACAATGGTTTCTCACACTCGCAGTTGCATCTGGCTGCTGCCCCACCTTCCTATAGCCCCATGCTGTTGCAGGGCCAAGAGGCCGAACACCGTCGGGTCAAAGTGACTCGAACGAAATCCTGTGGCCCCTTCATACCACTGCAGCAGCACCCACAGGATGCTGTGTTGTTCTCGGCTTATGATCCTTTGCTCACCTCCTCTGGGTCCACCACCTCTTCGATTCCCAACCTGCTGCCCCATCATACAGAGCTGTCTGCTGGTGCAGCTTTCGGGCGCAGACCTCCTCAATTTTCTCTGGCTACCCCTGAGGACTCTACGCGGAGTCTGCACAAGGCACTGGCTCTGGAGGGACTCCGTGACTGGTATCTGAGGAACGCCTTGGGCTATTCCACTACGGCCAAAGGTCATGATGGACTTGGTATGCGCCATTCACATACTCACCACCTGGTGCACCAGCCTCAATCCATTCCAGCCGACCCACTGTATTCACACCGTCAAATACCTCAGTCAGCTTCATTCCATGGGCATCCCTTGCATGCCAGGTGAGTTTTTTCTTCAATTCTGTTTTACCCACAACATGGTTCAACATGGATGTTTCTTCAGCTTCGGGTATTTAGGCACTGTGCAAGTAAAGTCTTGTTAAAACATTTCTCACACCCACTTTGTTTAATTTGTTTTCTAGCAATGTCCAACAGTGTATGTCCATGCATTACAGGAGATTTAGGTGATGTTTGTTTTTTTTAAGCTAAAAATCAATAAAATTCCCACCACACTGTCATTTCCAACACATCTCAATTTCTGTATTTTGTTTAATAGAATTCAGTGGAGGAAATAATAGTGATGGAAATAAAATTAACCTTTTTTTATATATATATATATATTTTTTTAATAAAATGTCTGCATCCTTTGTCTTGGTAAGGCTAATTTCATTGCTAACGTTTAATGTATTCTAAATGCACAACATTAAATAATATTTGTTTTTTATTTGTCTGATTTGTCAAAATAACACCTTGTTTGGAAATGACGGCCAATAAAACCGTTCGGTTCACAAGTGATATTTACCTTGAATTTTTTTCTCTTATTTTCTTCAAACATCACTAGTCTTATGTTAAGTATACATTTCACTGACACTTTTGCCTTCTTGGTTAACAAGTAAACTTACTTCTAAAAACATATATTAGGGGAAAAGTTGTTTGGTGTGGTAGAAATGATGCCAACTGTGGGATAGTCCTAATTTTTGAAAACATTTCTAGAATTTATTTTCCCACAATAAATATTGAAATTTTATTTCACTCTATGTTTAGATTATCATAGTTTTAAACATGTAATTAATTTTTATATATATATATATATATATATATATATATATATATATATATATATATATATATATATATATATAAATAATGCGCACACATATACATACATATATGTGTGTGCGCGTATATGTATATGTGTATGTATATGTACAGTATATAATGGATTTTCATACTTTACTATTGAAAGTCTGGGTCTGGGACAAAGCTAAAACGATAAAATCTAGACATAACAGGCATACCAAAAATAAATGATAAAGCCTGGAAAAAAGTTTTCAATTCTGTCCATATCTGAGTTCAATAAACAGAACTAATAATAAAAAGAAAAAGCTTGAAATCTGTTCATTTTAATAGAAATCGACCCCTGGGACATGAAAGTGCCGGACGTTGAAGAAACACCCATATACACACAAAATAATCTATAGTAAATATAGACTATAATTTTTGTTATGCTGAGCTTTAAAATAATTTGGCTTTTATAGAATGATTTTTGTGGTTGCAATCTCTATAAAATGTTTTTTTTTTTTTTTTCAGAATGTTTTTGAACTGCATTAAATATTGTCTGTTAACACGTATGTTAAAATTTAATAGATTGCTCTAAATTAAAGGAATAGTTCACTCAAAAATTGTAATTTTGTTTGAGCAGTATAAAGGATGATTATATAATGACTTTCTTTTGCAGAACACAAACAAATATATTTTGACGAAGATTAAGATGTGTATACTGTATATCCATACAGTGCAGGTAAATGGGGTCCAACACTTTTGAGCTCCAAAATGACAAAGGCAAAAAGCTTCAAACTAAACGCACTAAGGTGACTGCAGATGTCAAGGTTTTTAAGTGAAAGAGGAGTTACATTTTGGTCTGCTTCTCACCCAAAACCGATCGGATTGCTTTAGAAGGCATGGATTACCTCTATGCTACCTTTTGTGCTTTTTAGAGCTTGGACGTGTTGCACTCTTTTGTCTTGCATTGTATTGGTACAGACACACGAAATATCTTTGTTTGCGTTCCACAGAAGAAAACGCCATATGAGTTTGAGATGGCATAAAGGTGAGTAAATTATGAAATAATTTTCATTTTTGGGTGAACTAATCCTTTAACTAGTTTGACGTTTTGCTACTGCCATTTTCAGCTTGATTCTCTCTCCATGGCAGGTCTGTGGAGCTCTCTCTCTACCCAGAGCCTTTCCCCTCAGAGGGGAGCACTCAAAAAGAGTCAGGCTCTGAGCCCCCTTCACCTGGAACGCTAGTCTGACTGGCAGCCAACATACCCCATGGTCTCCATGATCCAAAACGATACCTTGTTCTAGGGATGCACTGGTCTGGGACTGCTGGTGTACTCATACTTGTTAAAATGCTCCGATACAAAATCCGATTCCACGCATTGCATATGCATCATTTGTAGCATAAACTGTGCCACATGGGCAGCAAAACAAGAAGTGGATTGGCGATATTTCAAGATTAACAACATCTATGATAAATTCAGTTGAAATGCTTGTAAATGCATGGGTGCGCAGAGCACATCAAGAATGCCCACAGATGAGCAAGTGTACCAAGCACACTCTCCTTTAATGTCCTAAGAGTTCATTACAATATTAAACATTCTACCCTCAAATCACCAGTCTGAAAATGGTATCAGTGCATCTCTACCTTGATCAGCAGTTAAGGAAGCATCTTGAAACAACATAACTGAAATAGAGTAATCAAGTGTCATAGATTTAGAGTTGCACTTGATGGTAAACCATTGTATCAGGAGCCTTTCTTTTTTCATTCTCTATTAATGGGATGTTGTTGTATCGTAGAGCTACATTTTCATATAAAGTTCATCTTTGCTTTATCTTGGTATATATAATTTTTTTATTTTTTTTTGCAGAGAATAAAATAGATTATAAGATGTATGTATTCTAAATTACTATTTTGTAACTAATATGGTTCAGGTGAACAGTCATTTAATGATATACAAGTCTACTCAGAGTTTAACAAACTCATGCATTTTAATGTACTATAACAGCAGTGAATGTGTTGCATACCTGTTTGTTTATATATGTATATCTATATGTAGCTATGAATAATATGACAAAGTAATTTAATATAGAGGGCTTTGAAGTGAGGGGGAGTTTTCACTTATGATTTCTGACATCTCTGACTTGCAAAAAAGCTTATGCCTGCTATGGAAATCTCTGAAATTATCTTTAAAGCTCTATTTGCCCACAGTCATTGAATCATCAATTTCCATTAATCTTGAAAAGGACTGTCGACTTTGGTACTTACTTAATATCCAGAACTACATGCATGGCAAGATTTTAAAATGAAACCAAGCATCCCAATGAACAACTTCACACAAAATCCGAAATATCATATTGTGACGATTCACGGTTTTGTAATTTGTATTCGTATTTTAAAAAAAATAATAATTTTGATGCCAAAATATTAATATAGGTGTTCGAACAATTTTAAGAGAATGACAAATATTCAGCATCAGATTCTGTGTTAACAGTTTTGGTGCTAAACATTGTTTGCAGATATATTTTATTCTTGAGTGTCGTTTAGTCACAGGCCATATTTTAGTTTGGAACCTAAAATCATCTTTTTTTTTTTTTTTTTTTTTTTGTAAGTATGCGGTTATGGTGGAGGAAAACGCCATTCTAGTGTAGATAAGAGGCGTAAATGTAGCAAAATCAATGAGTTTTCAAAAAAAATTATGTATTAGTGTTTATTTGGCCATGTTGGATTTGGAAACCCCTTTAATAGAATATAACTCTAGATTATTCAGCCAATTCTAGCTAAACATCTTCTGTAGTTTACATGTTGAGATGTGGCATAAGCTGGCCTTATGTCAGCACTCTTTGGGGGGCAATATACCTTATGATTGTCTCAACCAATTAACCAGAGTAGTCATACTGTTTACGTATTAGTGCAGTAACTTTGCAGGTCCTTTTGTTACAGTTTCTGACTTTGTTTTTCTTTGGACTGTTCCTCCTGAAACTCAGTATATTGATTCTATAAATTCTGGACTAACTACACATGACTGGCTAATATTAAAGGTTGTTATTACCATTTAGATGCAGAGTTTCTGAATATTGCCTTTGAGTGGCAGTACAATTCGGTGTCCACCTTACAGCTCTATTAGATACAAGAATGTATAGGTTACTCTTTAACTGAATACTGTGGTAGATGAATGACTTGACTAAGATGGTACTGGGTAATGAGACTTGAAATAGATTATACTAATTCATGTGTAATTGCTAATCATCATCTTGCAGGTCTCCAGCAGGTTATCTGAAACTCATGACCAAACAGCTGTGCATTGCTAGTCTCTTTTAGTGTATTTTGATTACATAAATGTCTGTAACTGTAATGAATTATACAAAATGAATACTATATGTAGCAACATGAATAAATCAATATATATTGTATATTTATGAACTGATTAGATTTTGTAAACATATTTATTTGTATATTACATGCCTCTGTTTACACCAGCAAAAAAGGGACTAGAAAGTTTTCATCTTCATGAATTACATCCCATTTTGGCTTTAAACTGTGCTATCCTTTCAGCTTTAAGAATCCGAAATGTATTGCTTGGAGATTTTTTTTCCATAGTTTATTTTTTATTATTGTTTTCATATCACCCATTCTTGTTGGGGACAACATTCATAATAAAGTTTGTCATAGAGTCTCAATGATTTTCTTCAAGCTTTGATATAAAAACCTATCCAATACAGAACATACGAGAACATATGCATGTTAAACTGAAAATCTTTTTTACTAAAGCTTATGTTACATTTCTTATCACAACTAAATGATGTGATTTCCATAGAGTGTCAGACCTGTTCTAGTTTAATGGCTTTTCACAATGCCATATTGTAAGATCAAACTTGGAATAAAAAATTGAGCTGTATTTCATTTCTTGAACTGCATTTTTTTCTGGAAAGCTCTTTCAGTTCACATTCCTCACTTTGATCTTTGGTGAAAAATAATTCGCACCACTTGCCCATCCACTGAACACTTGGAATGTGTTTTTTCCATGTGATTCTCCTAATTCAAATCATGGCAAAAGCAGTTCGCTTAAAAATATGCCTGCTTCATACCATCTACAGTTGAAATCAGAAGTTTACATACACTTTAGCCAAATACATTTAAACTCAGTTTTTCACAACTCCTGACATTTAATCATAGAAAAGTTTCCCTGTCTTAGGTCAGTTAGGATCATTCACTACTATATTTAAGAATGTGAAATGTCAGACTAATTGTAGAGAGAATTATTTATTTCAGCTTTTATTTCTTTCATTACATTCCCAGTGGGTTAGAAGTTTACATACACAAGTATGCATACAGTTTGTTTAATTGTTTAACTTGCGTCAAATGTTTTGGTTAGCCTTCTACAAGCTTCTCACAATAAGTTGCTGGAATTTTGTCCAATTCCTTCAGACAGAACTGGTGTAACTGAGTTAGGTTTTAGGCCTCCTTGCTCGCACATGCTTTTTCAGTTCTGCCCACAAATCTTCTATTGGATTGAGGTCAGGGCTTTGTGATGACCACTCCCAATACCTTGACTTTGTTGTCCTTAAGCCATTTGCCACAACTTTGGAGGTATGCTGGGGGTCATTGTCCATTTAGAAGACCCATTTACGACCGAGCTTTAACTTCCTGGCTGATGTCTTGAGATGTTGCTTCAATAATATCCACATAATTTTCCTTCCTCATGATGCCATCTATTTTGTGAAGTGCACCAGTCCCTCCTGCAGCAAAGCATCCCCACAACATGATCCTGCCACCCCCATGCTTCACGGTTGGGATGGTGTTCTTCGGCTTGCAAGCCTCACCCTTTTCCTTCAAACATAACGATGGTCATTATGGCCAAACAGTAACATTTTTGTTTCATCAGACCAGAGGAGATTTCTTCAAAAAGTAAGATCTTTGTCCCCCTGTGCACTTTCAAACTGTTGTATGGCTTTTTTTATGGTGGTTTTGGAGCAGTGGCTTCTTCCTTGCTGAGCAGCCTTTCAGGTTATATCGATATATGACTCATTTTACTGTGGATATAGATACTTGTCTACCTGTTTCATCCAGCATTTTCACAGGGTCCTTTGCTGTTGTTCTGGGATTGATTTGCACTTTTCGCACCAAACTACGTTCATCTCTAGGAGACAAAATGCGTCTCCTTCCTGAGCGGTATGATGGCTGTGTGGTCCCATGGTGTTTATACTTGCGTACTATTGTTTGTACAGATGAACGTGGTACCTTCAGGCATTTGGAAATTACTCCCAAGGATGAACCAGACTTGAGGAGGTTCACAATTTTTCTTGGCTGGTTTCTTTTGATTTTCCCATGATGTCAAGCAAAGATGCACTGAGTTTGAAGGTAGGCCTTTAAATACATCCACAGGTACACCTCCAATTGACTCCAATTAGTCTATCAGAAGCTAATTGCCTAAAGGCTTGGTATCATTTTCTTGAATTTTCAAAGCTGCTCAAAGGCATCGTAAACTTAGTGTATATAAACTTCTGACCCATTGGAATTGTGATATAGTCGATTAAAAGTGAAACAATCTGTATGTAAACATTTGTTGGAAAAATTACTTGTGTCATGCACAAAGTAAATGTCCTAAATGACTTGCCAAAACTATAGTTTGCTGAATGAAATCTGTGGAGTGGCTAAGTTTTGTTTTTTGTAAGGAGTGTGTCCACACTAATGTATCTGTTTAGTGCTGACTTATGCTTTGCATCATCCTGACTAATGGTATCTGTTTTTGTGAAAAATGTCCATTGCTTTCAATGCTACATTCAATTTTATGTCTCAGGAATGTGCTGTCCAGTGCAAATTGGGGAGACATTCAGTAATTGCTATCAAGTGTTAAAGAAACTGTTGCCACTTTTCCATTGAATTGCTCTGCTAGTCCCTTCAGTCAGTATGGTATTATTTTTTATGACTGATCATTGTTATTTTTAGTGGAGGGAATACTATTGTGCACTGAGTAAGCTCTGTGGCTCTCGTGTTGGGTAAGAGCGCCCCCAGCTTCACTGAGAATGCTGAGGGAGGAAATAATGAATGAAGGCTTGTGGATTTAGTAGCTGGATTGTTCATTTTATTGTTCAAAGCTTTAGTTGTTTTTCTTCATTTCTTTCTTTATTTCTTTATTTATGTATTTTTTACTGGGGTTGAATCAGATGCCGCAGCAGGAGTATTCTCCACCCTCAGAGCAGGCTGCTCAGTTTCAGTTTCTTCTGGAACTCCAGCCATTGTCCATCAGTCAATTAACTTGTGTTAGTTAAGTCTAACTTAGTTAAGGAAAACTTGCAGTTCAGGAACTTTGTAAGTTTGAATTCACTCAGTTACATACCATGTCAGCAGTAATCACCTACCACTTGTGAGATAAGAATAACTGGCCCTAAAATACATTTTTCAGAAATGTTGGGATCATATCATCTAACCCTGAATCTAACATATATTTGAAGACAATGGCATGACAGTAATCTAACATCCTTGAAATTTTACAGACTTTATAATATCTTAATTTTACAGCTTTTACAGCGTCTCAGGTCTTTTGAATTTGTTGACCAAAGAGATTCTTTCACCATTTCTCAGATTACGCCAGTAGGAAATGACAAATGAGTATCTTTTATGTGATATTACCCAGATATATGTCTTTAAAAGATCAGATTTACATACATTCCAAATCACAAACGTCTCAAAAACATCTGCTGAATGTCTTATTGACATCTGAGATGAAACATCTTATAGAGATGTTGCAGATGAGCAAGTAACCTAAGAAATACGTCTTCCAGATGTGAACACACACATAAAATAGATGTCTGGGTGATGTATGTGTGCTATCAATGGGTGAGTCACTGAATCATTGGAACTGATTTGTAAAAGAGAAACACTCGAGTGAGTCGTTCATGACTGAAACCTTGGAAGTGAATGAGAATGATTCGTTCACTTACAACATTTGTTTAAAAACACAGATTTGTTCACGAATGAAAGACTACTGATGTTTTAGGCATTTAACTCTATTTCCATGGCATACACTCAAGTGAAGTAAGAAAAATAGGACAAATCAATGGAAGTATGTCGAACAGTAGGCCCAAAATACGGATTCACGTGCGAACCACAGACACAGAGTTTTTGTTTGTTCCAAAGTGCTCAAATGTCATTTTAAAACCTGTGAAACTAATAGGACGGTTACCAAACACCTGACGTTCAGACTCAAAGATGAGACAGTTTACTTTTTCCGGGGTTGACAAACCGTATTATGCATTATGGCCAAATTTGGGTCATTCCTACAATGACTTTATGTGCCTCAGTATAAATTATGGTATTTATAAATGCCTATTTTCAACTGATTACAATTTTAATAGACTTGATAAAAATACTAAAGACTATTTATAATGATAAACATTGCTGTGGGCCAAATTTAAGTAAAAGAAATCATTTTTATTTGTATTGCAAAAGTGTCAGTTCATCATGTCCTCAGAGCTGCACGTCAAACATCTTTGACAACATATTATAATATAATATTACATTATCTCTCTAAAATGTATTCATTTTTAAACATGCAATTTTAACGAATTTTTGTTCCTTGACTGATTGGCCACCATGTAATTTTACTGTGACCTTTTATTGAAGAACTGTACGAAGTGATGTCACATCCTGGAGGCGATATCAACCATTAAACCTCAAGTTCTGTTCATACTGGGCTAACAGTTGTACTGTTCGCAGTCAAATTGACCAGAACAGTCCTTTTGTAACACTTTTCTTTCAATATATATAGTAACAATTGTTTTATTTTATTTATTTTTTTAATTTTTTTTACAGCATCACCATTCTTTAAAATTTCTCCTCATATGGGTTTGGAATGACATGAGGGTAAGCAAATGACACAAATTTTCATTTTTAGTTGAACTAAGCTTTTAATGCAGTGCTCAGAGGAACAGCTCGACAACACAACTGGTCAGATTAAAACTTATCTGTTACCACGTGCATTTGTTCTTTGTACTAGTTTGGATTTAGTTTTTTTTTCTGTGTGTGCCGTAAGGGTGTATATCTGCCCAACAGACTTACAACCACAGATTCCTCACTGCTCAAATCAACCCTGTAGTGGAGAGAGAGGGTATTAAAGGGTCAGTGGAGAGAGAGAGAGAGAGAGAGAGCGAGAGAGCACAGCTGATTGGAGTAGATGTGTGCATTTGCTTCCTTGCAGTTGGATTTGTGAAGACACTCCAGATCCTCAAGTGAAAAAGTGAAAGAGACATTTTGTAAAAGGCTAAGAGAGGGGTGAAGCGTTTGAGTGAGAAGGTTCTAGTCCTCTGGGAAAGTAAGTGCTGTTCATTTTCTGCCTTATGTTTCATTCTTAAATTATATTATTTTGCATAGTTATTTATTATAGATTTTTAAATTATGTGTAATGTTCATAATAAGCTTACCTTGTCTAATCCCCTTTCTGGCCAGTCTATGTAACAATTCAATAATAAATATTTGTATATTGTGTCAAGGTGGTGGTAATTGTGTTTGCCTCACTTTTGCAGATGTTTGCTTGGATGGTATCTAGTCTAAAATTAGAACAGTTACCCTAAAGCAACTTAATTTAGGTTAAATTTAGTTATGTAAATGGTGCACAGTATGTGTTCTTGTCAGCCGATACCAATTATCGCATTTGCACACCACCACTCCTGAGTGATGATTAAAGGAATATTCCCGGTTTAGTACAAGCTAAGCAAAATCGACAGCATTTCTGGCATAATATTGATTGCCATAAAAATTTATTTCGACCCATCCCTCCTTTTTCTTTAATATAAAGTAAAAAACGAGGTTACAGTGAGGCACTTACAATGGAAGTGAATGGGGTGAATTTTTGGAGAGCTTAAAGGCAGAAATGGGAAGCAATAATTTTATAAAAGCTCTTAGATACATTTTTCTGTTAAAACTTGTGTAGTATTTGATATGTAAAATTGTCGAAATCACTGTGTTTATGGTCGTTTTATGTTGTCATGGTAACAAAGTTGTAAAATTGTATATTACTTTACACAGAGAAAAATTGTGAGCCATTTTATCACACTCAGATCATGTTAACACACATATTGTTTACATCTTATGGCAATACTTTTGAAACTTTTTAATATTTTAATATTTCTTGATTGGCCCCATTGACTTTCAATGCAAGTGCCTCACTGTAACCCATATTTTTGCCTCTTTTTTTTTTAAGAAAAAGAGAGAAAATTCAAATACATTTTTGTGATAATATCTCTTAATAAGCAGTTCTCATTCATAATGCAATTCCTCTGCTGATGCAATACATGCTGCTGTGAGAATTCATTAGAACAGAATATATTCTGAGAATAGATTGCTTTTCCGATACATTTAATATATCCATTGGTATAGGTTATCAGCAACACATTTGTGAAACCCCGATCCTGCAGTCTGCATTGTAGAGCAGTTTAACTCAGGCCTTTTTAACGGCCATTTGCTAGGATTTTCTCACTAACAATGGCCTTTCAGCAAAGTGGCTGAGCTCCGCATTCTGCTCCAGACTCCGGCTACATTTGTGTATATGTTTAAAGAAAGCCAGAGAGGCACTTGCCATGGCCCACTCTTTCCAAGGGTGCTATGCTCTTTGTCTAATAGCTCTTAGCTTGTTGCCATGCAACTCTAAAATCCAACTCAGGGGTCAGTATCTCTTGCTCCCCGTGACTAGTTAGGTCTCTCTCATTAACTTGGGATGGGAATTGTAAGGAATTGGTTCCTCAATGGTTCGATTAACAATTCTTTTAGTGCTTTTGAGGATTAAATATTTGGAAATAAGAAACGTAATTCTTATTGGATTTACTGCCCTCAGCAAATGATTTCATATTTGATTTGAACCATAAATGATTGGGCCGATTCAGCGCTGGGCATCCATCGTTACGGCCCGGCCACGCCCTCCTCCTCGTCACAGTCATTCTTTCGGGAATCAGACTACACTGTGTTTGGGCTGTATGTTTTGCACTGTAGATTCAAAAGAACCAATTCATAAGAGTCATTCATACGTGATTCGGAATATACTCTTTGTGCTGTAGATTCAAAAGAACCGATTCAAGAGAGTCATTATTTTGGGAATAAGACTATACTGTTTGTGCTTTATGTTTTGCACTGTAGATTCAAAAGAACTGATTCATGAGAGTCATTCGTTCGGGAATCAGACTACACTGTTTGTTCTGTATGTGCCGGACTGTGGATATAAAAGAACCAATTCATGAGAGTAATTCGTTCATAAATTGGACCACATTGGTCTCGTTGTACATTTCACGCTGAAGAACTACTCATGAGAGTCATTCATTCAGGAATCAGACCACACTGATCTTGCTGTATGTTTTGCAATGTAGATTCAAAAGAACCGATTCATAAAAGTCATTCATTCGGGAATCAGACTACACTGGTTACACAGTATAAAACTGATTTATGAGAGTCATTAGTTTGGGAATCGTACTACACTGGTCTCGCTGTATGTTTCAGTAGTTCGCAAGTTAATGTAATCCTTCCATGAGGATAGTGAAAACGTGTTTGGCTCGCTGTCCCTGGAGGTGGGCCTGAGGCTCGAGACTTCTCCCCCCCAGATTTGTTGAGTTATTAATGACGAGGCTGTTTGGAGCGAACGGGAGAGCCCACGGCCTGGACGTGGTGACACTTTCTCCATTCGAACAGGAGAGCCCTTACTGTGATTCGAACGGGAGAGCCGTACTGCGTTTGAACAGGAGAGCCATACTGCATTTGAACGGGAAAGCCTTACTGCGATTCGAACGGGAGAGCCCACGGCCTGCACGTGGTGACTCTCGCAGCATTCTAACGAAAGTTCTTACTGGGAGAGCCCATGCTGCATTTGAACGGGAGAGCCGTACTGTGATTCGAACAGGAGAGTCGTACTGCATTTGAACGGGAGAATCGTACTGCATTAGAACGGGAGAGCCGTACTGCGATTCGAACAGGAGAGTCGTACTGCATTTGAACGGGAGAGCCGTACTTCGATTCGAACAGGAGAGTCGTAATGCATTTGAACGGGAGAGCCGTACTGCGATTCAAACGGGAGAGTCGTACTGCATTTGAACGGGAGAGCCGTACTGCGATTGGAACGGGAGAGCCGTACTGCATTTGAACGGGAGAGCCGTACTGTGATTCGAACGGGAGAGCCGTACATGCGTTTGAACGGGAGAGTCATACTGCGATTTGAACGGGAGAGCCGTACTGCGATTCGAATGGGAGAGCCCATACTGCATTTGAACGGGAGAGCTGTATTGCGTTTGAACGGGAGAGCTGTATTGCGTTTGAACTGGAGAGTCGTACTGCGTTTGAACGGGAGAGCTGTATTGCGTTTGAACGTAAGAGTCGTACTGCGTTTGAACAGAAGAGTCGTACTGCGAATCGAATGGGAGAGCCATATTGCATTTGAACGGGAGAGCTGTATTGCGTTTAAATGGGAGAGCTGTATTGCATTTGAACGGAAGAGCCTTATTGCGTTTGAATGGGAGAAATGTATTGCATTTGAACGGAAGAGTCGTACTGCATTTGAACGGCAGAGCCTGTGCTGCATTCAAATGAGGTGATTAAAGTTGCTTTAAAACGAGAGTCCTCCCCCTCTTTGCGATATGAACGGTCTGAATCCTTGAGCACAGGATCGCACTGCATTCAAAGGGAGAGCATACGATTCATGTGAGAATGGTTTATGCTGTATTTTACTGAGCTCGCTCAGTGCTGCGAACAGCAGAATCTGCAGGCGTGGGCCCGCACAACATTCGACGGTAGAACACTTGATTCTTGTGAAAGTGATATATGCTGCATTTTAAAAGAACTCCCTATGCAAAACGAACGGGCTGAATCCTTGAGCACGGGACCACACAGTGTTTAACAGGAAGAGCCCGTGTTTTCGTGTGAAAAGTTTACGCTGCATATAAACGAGAACTCAATCTGCGATACGAATGGGCTGAGTCGTCAAGCATGGCATTCGATGGGAGGGTGTATAGTAGGTTATGTTTGAATGTAATTGATTGATGCAGAGATGTAGGCTTATGGTGAACTGTTTAGGGAAGACCTGAAACAGCCCGATTGTTGTCAATCACTAGGTGGGTAATGGTTCGTTTGGTATGGGACGATTAAGCAGAAAAAAAAGGTCACAGTTATGGAGCCATGGATGCTTAGACGCATGGCCTGAAAGACATGCCATGGTTGCAGCATGTGAACGGCGCATTTGAGCAACTTTGGAGATGTACTGAGCCAATAGCAGGGACGCCACGGATGCGGTGTTGCCAAGCTTGAGCGCATACCCTGCGATAGGATTTGCAGTGAGGTACCGGGGTGGTACGTATGAGTTAGAGGAGAAAGGGACTTGCAGTTGCAAAGTCGGGGCTTGTTTCGGCTGCGGTGAGGCATAGACAAAAGGGGCTTCGGTAGAAGCATGGTAAAATGCTGAGGCAGCAGTAGATTGCGATTAGAGCCATTAGGACGAAGAAACCTGAAGCGGCTAGCTGGGGCTCAGGATTGGGCAGGCACCCGCGTTCTGCTGAGATAATGGCCTAGCCCAGCACTCTGATAGTGGGTGTACATTGTTGGAAACATTGGAAGCAGGGCTACCACTACTTGCTGCTTCCTAGAGGGACGGGTTTATGGATAATATAACATTTACCGATAATGAAAACAGTAATATGTAAAACATGCATTTGCAGAAACGCCTAGCATTAAAGAGCACCTATTATGGTTTTAAACGTGCCTACTTTTGTTTTAAAGGTCTCATACAATAGATTCACATGCATCCAAGGTCAAAAAACACTTTAATTTGCTCATAATTTAAATTGCAGCATTACCTTTTTTTTCCCAGTGTCAAAAATGACTCGTTCAATGATCCGTTCTAAAGGATTCATTCTAAACTCCTTTCAGAGAGTCTACTCTGCTCTGATTGGTCAGATGTCCCAGTCTGTTGTGATTGGTCTACCACTTAGTGTAGTGTTTGAGGGCGGGTCAAAGCTGTTCACGAGCAGCCAATGAAGAGCAGAAGTGGGTTTTTTATTACCAAATGTAGGTTAGTACAGGAAGTAAATCTAGAATTACTAACAACTTGTTTCAGGTGTTCAGAATCGGTTCTTTTGTTTGGGAGTCAATAACTCCATTCACAAACAGCTATATAACACACTACATGAAAGGTAATATTTGAAAAACCATAATAAGTGCTCTTTAAATGGTCTCTGATTGGTGATTGGGGTAACAGATGAATAGTTGAGCCAGGATCGTAAAAGGGGATCCCCTGTAAAAGCACTTCTATGAAGATATTTTGAACATTGAGATTTATTTTATTTATCATTATTTTTATATATTTATTTATTTATTTATTTATTTTTCATGATTAGATGTTGCAAAACACCTGTGAACACGCTTGTTGAGGGAGACATAATTAAACGTAGGGTCTGCAGACACCTTAAACTTAATTGTTTGCTAAATTAAATATCTGGAACATTTGTGAAGCGATGTCAGAATACTGTGCTTGCATGTGCATATGTACAACGTCATTTAAATTTGTGATTTGTCATTAACTTAGAAAGGCACCTGAAAATAAGTACCAAGATGAATACCGTAGTCTGATATTTATTTAACTTAAGCATATGGTTTGGAGCTTTGTAGATATTTCTCCAGCGTAATGCGAGTAATTCAATTAACTCTGAATTACTGGCACAGGTGACTGGTCTCGTTTTGACGAGGACGTACAATATCATTTGGAGTTTGCACCTGAGAATTGGATTTAATGTATATTATATGCAGGGCTGGGAGGGTTACTTTTTAAATGTAATCCGTTACAAATACAGATTACGTAGTCAAATGTAATCGGTAACTTAATCCAGTTACATCAATAAGAAAGTAATTTTACTTTTTTGATTACCTCAAGGTTGCATATGTGAATAAAGTCAAGAGAAAAGCAATATTTTCTCATGCCTTCTGAATGCAAACAAACCATGTTTGAATAACATTTTAATAATGTATGAGTGATGTAGCTATTATTATATACAGTATAAGAAAAAAAACATGAAAAACAGGGACACTGCCTCCTTAATAGGAAAACAGAATATGTTCAAATGTAGAACAACTCTGTGTAGGCGATCTGTTACAGAAAATAGTTTATTTTCTCATCAAGCAAATACAATTAGCACTGAATTGTGTCTTGGTTAACATTAAACAAAATCTGACAGGATATACCTCAGATTCAAAAACACTACAAAGTTGAATTCTGCCATGTATTGCAGTTAGCATGTAGACTAATTGGCACTGACCATTCATTAACTTCCGACTGCAATAGGTAGATCACAGGCTATCTTCTTTATCATCATCATCATTATTATTAATGCCTTCAGTGTCTGTGCTCTGCTTGCTCATGATCCACAGTCAAACATCACCAGCTAACGTTTAGGGGTGAATCTATGTTTATGTTTAAGGAGGATTTTAATGACAAAAAATATATATTTTTTTTATTGTTTTAAAAGAATTGATCCAAATAGATTTTTAATCTTTTTAGTGTGTCTTGATTTACTTTTGCAAGTATCTTTCCCTCACCCATACTTTTGAACTTCTTAACGATACATTTATAATATGTATCAAAATCAGATAAATTATCCAATGCACTTTTCCCCTAAGAACTTAATAACATTTTCAATTCTTTTGGCATTTCAGAGAACAATTTTAGAGTTTCAATTGAAGTTAAGATCAGTGACGTGCACAGACCTTAGCAGGGGCAGGGGTGAAAGGACATGGAAAGAGTGTGAAGAGAAATCTTCCGTCAATAGTTGATCAGCTGGGAGGAGGAAACATTTGAACACCAGATTGAGAATCTTATTTACATCAATAAACGGTGTCTGCTCAACTTTACTCTCACAATAAAAGAATGTGTATGTATTTATACTTCATTTTAATATTTAAGAGAGGAGAGATACCCAGAGGTATGACACTTAGCCATATGAAGAAGCTGTCTGTCACATTATTAAACCAATCAGGTCTGAGTAAACTGGTCAAGGAAAACCTAATTTGATTGGTTACTAGAAGCAGGTGGACTCGCCTTGCTCCTCGTGCTTGCAAAATTATTTTCAGTGAGAAATTTGTGCCAAAAATGTGAGCGCAACAAAAGGGAAGACGGAACCGTGTATATCGGATTACACAAGTCATTTACATGTTTGCAGTAATTTATTTTATACATACAGACTTATTCTATGCGGTCAATCCGTTTTGCTATTCATGACACCCTGTCTTTGCTCGCATATCGGCCATGTTTAGGTGCAAAAACAGTGCCAAAAGTGTAAGCGTGGAAAAAAAAAGGAAGTCCGAAGAATACAGACCACATTTACTTTGTGTTAATATAAAATTACAGATTTGCAACACACAAATTACACTTACGCAAAACATTAAAGTATTGCTAATAATATTTTTCCTATGCCTGTAACTTGATTTACACCTTTACAAAACGTTGTGCGCATGCAAAACAAATTTCACTTGCAATTTGATTTACTCTTTCACAAATCTCACCCTGCGCATGCAAATCATTTAGGCACTATTTTACCTTCATAGATTGACCTTGTTTGTCTCCAGAGCACAGTGTTGATGTGAGACAGGTGTTATTTGTGCATGTGACAGTAAATGGTGCCAGATTCATGTGAGTCACGAAAGAGAACCAGAAGAGATGACAAGGGTGCATCTGATCATATCTGTACCACTATAAAGCAAGCAACTGTCTTTATCATTTGATGTCAAGAGGATCTTTTGTTTCTTTGTTATAAATAAAAAAATGTAATCCTGATAGTAATCCCAATTTTTACCAAATGTAACTGTAATCTGAATACTTTGGGTTTTTATGCAACTGTAACGGATTACAGTTACATATTTTTTTAAAATCCTGATTACATAATGCCGTTACAAGTATTCCCTTACTCTCCAAGCCTGACTATATGGGCGCCGTTTTGCAGTAGTGTGATGAATAAATGCGACTTATTTACACTACCTGTCAAAAGTTTTGAAACACTTGACTGAAATGTTTCTCATGATCTTAAAAATCTTTTGATCTGAAGGCGTATGCTTAAATGTTTGAAATTATTTTTGTAGACAAAAATATAATTGTGCCACCATATTAATTTATTTCATTATAAATCTAAAGTTTAATTAAAAAAAAAAGTTTTTGAAATTGATGACTTGGACCAAATAATAAAGAAAAGCAGCCAGTAAGTGCCCAACATAGATGGGAACTCCTTCAATACTGTTTAAAAAGTATCCCAGGGTGATACCTCAAGAAGTTGGTTGAGAAAATGTCAAGAGTACATGTCTGCAAATTCTAGGCAAAGGGTGACTACTTTGAAGATGCTAAAATATAACACAGTTTTGATTTATTTTGAATTTTGTTTAGTCACAACATAATTCCCATAGTTCCATTTATGTTATTCCATAGTTTTGATGACTTCACTATTATTCTAAAATGTGAAAAAAAATTATAATAAAGAATGAGTAAGTGTTTCAAAACTTTTGACCGGTAGTGTATATTGATAACCTGTAATAAATTCTACAGGAAAACTGAAATATTGTGAGGATGAAACAAAATGCGAAGCCGTTACTTTAAGCTTGAGTGGAGCGCAAGATTATGGCATATTGTTGAAACACTTTAAAGTCATACAGCAATTAGGTTCTATGGTCAAGCTTGTTAAGAGTTTGTAATCCAATGATTCGGGCAAAAGTAGGGAAGACTTGTCTGCAAAATTAAAATGATGGATTGATTTCACTTGCGTGAAACGTTTGTCCTGGGCGGGAGGAGAGAATGTCATGTTATAGTCTAGAGATTAATAGAAGTGTGTAGAAGTGCTTGCTTCATAGTTATCGGAGCTGCACTGCGAGCTCGAATGCTGCGAGGAGGCGAGACACATTTGCGGAATGATTCATGAACGAGTTGTGACACGGAGCGTGACCCGCCGACTTGCGGCGCTGAATTAGGCAAGGTAATTAGGCTGACAGGAATCACCTGTGTGGGAGAACCGGATTGAATCTAATCCTTTGATTCCCTCGGGTTAAATTAAAGCTGTAATAGAGCTCAAGTGGCATGAAGCCGGAGCAGCGCCCATTCGCGGAGGCAGCCTCACACTATAGGGACCGACCCGGGCGGAAAAATAGGATGAGAGGGCCTGTGTACAGCCATAGGGGGCAGTACGACAGGTATACAGCGAAGCAGTGGCCTGTGCGGAGGCAGCCTCGATGCCAGGTCTGCTTCTGTGAGGAAAGATGAGAATTAAAGAAAGACAGTGCAAAACAACGGTTAAATTGCCAGCTAGCGTTGCCACGAAATATGAATAGTGGCTGCTGCGGCAGCTTGGTGAATAGCGCAACAGTTGCGAAAAAAGAGCTTATCTGATGAGGGCAAATGCTTTGCACAGAGTAGTGTGTCATCCAAAACTGTTGCATGGATCTGTCGTGGGTAAGTGGGCAGAGCCAAATGCTGGAGGAATCATTGCAGCATGGATGTAAGCAGCTGTTTATATACACTTACTCTGGCGAAGTGATTGGTCGGATTAAATGAACATGCTCCTCCCAAACTTTGTTATGAAACACCATTTCACACTGTAGATTCAAAAGAACCAGTTCATAAGAGTCATTCGTTTGTGATTTGGAATACACTCTTTGTGCTGTAGATTCAGAAGAACCGATTCAAGAGAGTAATTTGTTCGGGAATCAGACTACACTGTTTGCGCTGTATGTGCCGGACTGTAGACACAAAAGAACCGATTCATGAGAGTCAATCATTAGGAATTGGACCACATTGGTCACACTGTATATCTCGCGCTGTAGATTCAAAAGAACTGTCTCATGAAAGTTATTCATTATGGAATAATATTACACACACACTGATTGGTAGCAGGAAACACTGTCAGTATTTTAGCACCGTGTCCCGTCCGCATCAGCGGAAAAATACACGTTCGAGAACAGTTAATGGAACCGGAAGTCATGAAAATCATTTGATTCCGGTATGTTTTTAAAAACTTTTTTTTTAATGGAACCAGTTCTTGGTTATTAACAGATCAAGAACCATCCTTGGTGAATGACTACATATTTGCTTAGCAGAGTTCTAAAACTCTAAATTGTTACCTCTCATTATAGACAGAGTGACCGACAGCAACATGTCGCAGTAATAGCAACCCAAATAATCACAAGAGAGGTGCATAGTAAATGGGTTTATTTGCTGCATAGTAACCACCCATCTCATTAAACCATGACAATAGAAGAATGACTGGAGAGATGAAAGCGCAGCACTGAATGTGAACATTCATTTCCATATATATTCATCTAATGACCTGCAGGAGTGCAGAACTGGTCTGTGGGCTCTACCAGAGTAATCAGAGAGCCTTATCATATTGGATATAGGTTGGTGTCCATGTGTTGTCTTGAAAGGCATAGAATCTTATTATTTTAATACTGAATGTACCCAACGGATCAAAGCGATGCACTTTATCGTGCATAGCACAGTCAGTAGCCTAATATTTGGTTTGTCAATGTTTCACTGTTATGTTCATTATAAGACTTCTATAAAGCATGGCTTGCATAAACATATGGAGAAATGGACTAGGACAAGAAAACAGCCCTGGACCCATGCCAGCCTAATACAAACCTGATTTTCATATGTATTAAATACTGTTTTTTACATTGGAAATGTAGCGCAATTAAATTAATAAATCTCACTCATTGCTAAATGATTAGATTGTTAAGAGGAGTACTGTATGTGATGCAATGCGATCATTTAGACCTGTTCAAATCCTGCAGTAATTAAACTTGTAAGTGCATTTATTTTTATATTTTATTGAATTTATTAAATTGACCTGTACTATAAAAGATTGTATGCAGCATTCATGCCCCGCCCAAGTTACCCAGAGGACACATTGATTTTCAGTATAAGGGAGTGGGCAGAATTTACTGTATAGCAGACGCAATCCCATGAAAATGCTGTGAATACATAAATGAAGCCATAAATGTGCAAGAAGTCACCCTGTTCTGCCCTAGAAAACATTGTCATCTATGCCATGATCCACGACCGACTAAAGCGGGCTGGTCTGATGATGCCGTAACATTTTCACCCTTTTAAATCTTTGTACAGTATTACATTTGCATTTAAATGGGTGATTGACAAATAAGGTTTCAAAATGCAATTTACAAATGCAATTCACACAAAACAATTAATTGAATACATCTCCTCTATGATAAACATGTTTTCATTTATTGAGTTCAGAGTCAATTTGATATTTTTTCTGGGGCTTAAAGTCAAAAATATCATGTGGTTTAAATGTCTGGAGACAGTAAAAAACAAAAACAAACAAACAACAAAAAAACAACCTCATCTCATAAAAAGCTGAAATTCTTGAAAAACTAAATTATTGGCATGAGCAGTGGTGAATGATCTTTCAAAATTATTTCTTTAAAAAAATAAGCAGTGAAACAATTTTATTTTAAAATATGATATATATATATATATATATATATATATATATATATATATATATATATATATATATATAAATATATAATATTTTGTCCACCAAACCGAAGTCATGTTGTATAACCAACATGTAGGTAGCCATTTTGTTTTCATGTGACAAAAAATAAATAAATAAATAAATAAAGCAGAAGACCCAGAAGACCCCTTTAGACCCTCTTGACTGTGTGACGTTTAAAAAGATTATTTTGTCAAATCATTGAATAACATCATTTTGACATTTTTATAAAAAGGCACATTTTGTTCATGTCATTTGGTGTAATCATAAGAAAAGTTCTCAAAATTCTTGACTCATAAATGATAAACAAGTTTTCAATTACTGTGTTGAAAACAATAGGATTACAATACTGATCAGTCATTTTGATATTTTTTCTGGGGCAACTGTTTGGAGACAATAAAACAAACAAACAAACAAACAAAGCAAGGTCTCATTAAAAACTGAAATTCTTGAAAAAAGAAATGTTGGCATGAGATTCATCTTTTCGGTAATGCTTTATTTTACAGTGTCCCTGTTACAGTGTAATTACCCAAGTAAGTACAGAGTACTAAATAGTGTAGTAACATGAAATAACATGTACTTAATATGTACTTAAGTTATGGAACAGCATGTACTTACACATTGCAATAATGTATGTGTACTATTTGTGCAATGTGTGCAAGTATTATTATAAGCCAGTATTGTTACTTACCTTGTTGTGTACCTATAGGTACCTATCTTGTGACATATGTGGAACAAACAAATCTTTTTACAAAACATTGCTGCTTGAGCAGGCTTTGCATGGTCAAAGACTATCCCAACTGTAAAAAAAAAAAAAAAAAAAAAAAATACAATAAATTATTACCAAGACAATTTGCTTCTCTATGTGTGATTTCCACATAAATGATTCTAAGCAGCATGGGTCTATTGTTGGTATGGGCATGAGTCAGTAAGTCAATTGTTACATTCTGTTCATAAATCTTATTAGTCCTTTAAAATATCAAGTGGTGTAACCATCAAGTAAAAAGTATTAAAATACTAACAGAATTAAATCATCAATATTTATTTAATATTTAATATTTTTCAAGTGGAATATATAAATCATGAGTTTTGAGTCACAAATATCAAGAAGTTATCTTATGGTTACTTCATTTGACCTGAACAAAATGTGCCTATTTATGAAAATTTCACAGACATTTTTTAAAACTTCACAGACAGTCCTGATGATCTAAAGGGTAATAACAATGGCAACAGAATGGCTGGCAGAACTGATTACACCACCTTACATTGATTTGGTGGGCATATGTTTTTCAAATATTAATAATATTTTAAAACAAAACCGTTTCACTGCATATTTATTTTTAGAAATAAGAATAAAATATTATTCCAAACTACTATATTTATTTTTCCAAGAATTTTAGCTTTTATTGAGACTTTTTCATTTCTTTTTTTATGTATCCAGATGGTTACACCACTTAGGCATGACTTTAAGCCAAATCTCAAAATGACTTTGAATTCAGAAATTGAAAACATATTCATTATAGCAGAGGTGTATTTAAGAAATTGTTTTATGTGAATTGCATTTTTAATGTATTATTGAAAAACTTGAGAGATCCAGAAAAAAAAAAAAAAAAAAAACGTACGTCATGTCATTGACCCAAATACAAATTCGACCGGTCCACCAGGAAAAGTCCCTGTGCTCCTTATGGCCCATCCATCCCTAACACTTCTTAGTCACCTCCAATACTTCCAATTTGCATAATTTGATCACATCACCTGATTTGACATATGTAATGAAGGTTCATGAATCTCTCTCCATGTCTGACTCTAGTATGTTCCTGTTGCTGCTGTGCTGGTTTTTTGGGGCCACTCTGGTTTTATATGCCTTGTATTCTTGGATCATCCCTGCTGCTGTGCAATACAATGGCAGTCTTGCATTATTCTGGCATGATGTCATCGTTGAGCGCACTCTTGATACTCTGACCAGGTCATCTCGACCCCAGGTGACTCAGTTAGTCCTGGTTAAACACAATTTTTTATCACCACCCAAAAGTACAGAATTTGTCTTTGGTAACCTGCTGATAAAACAGCATGAATGGTCACTCAGCTGTTGTGGGTACATATGATTCTTAAAGGGATAATTCACCCAAAAATGAAAATTCTGTAATCATTTACTCACCCTCACACCATTCCAGATGTGTATGACTTTCTTTCTTCTGCAGAACACAAATGAAGATTTTTAAAAGAATATCTCAGCTTTGTTGGTCCCTACAATGCAAGTGAATGGTGACCGGAACTCAGAAGGCCCAAAAAGGACATAAAGGCAGCATAAAAGTAATCCATACGATTCCAGTGGTTAAATCAATATCTGTTGAAGTGATATGATAGGTGTGGGTGAGAAACAGAACAATATTTAAGTCCCTTTTTTACTGCAAATCTACACTTTCACTTTCACTTCAATTTTCTGGTGTGGAAGTGACTTTCACTTTCACATTCAGCCACCTACTGGTTGGGGCTGGTCAAAGGTGGAGATTTATAGTAAATATAAAATTAATTAAAATTAAGAAAATATTGATCTGTTTCTCACTCACACCTATCAAATTGACTAGAGTCGTATGGATTACTTTTATGCTGCCTTAATGTGCTTTTTGGACCTTCTGAGTTCTGGTCACCATTCACTTGCATTGTAAGGACCAACAGAGCTGAGATATTCTTTTAAAAATCTTAATTTGTGTTCTCATGCCATCACACATCTGGGATGGCATAATTGTGAGTAAATAATGAGATAATTTTCATTTTTGGGACTGTCCTTTTAAGACTGACAGACTTAAATTATGATACACTTTTGAAGCCTATGAAAATATAGTGATGTGTCTGTGTTTTTGTTACCAGCGTCTGTTAAAAGCAGTACAAAAGCATGCAATCCGAGGTGACCCTCACAGTGTGATCTCAGCCATCGATAATTTTTGCCGGCACAGTGAGTGGGCTATGAACATTGGAGATGAGAAAGGTCAGAGCACTGGTTGTACATTTACACTTTATTTGCTGACTAACGTATGTACAGCAATTGTCTCCATTCTCCATTTATAAACACATCAGTCCATAAATTAGTGGCCACGTAAGAGAAATAGATTAATATGTAAATAGATAAATGTGGAAAAAAATACATGTATAAATAAATAAATGTGGAAATAAATGCTTGTATGAAAATAGTGGAAATATATAAATACAATAGTACACATATAAGGAAATAAAAGTATAAATACTAATTTATGTCAGTTTTGACTTTTTTTTTTTAAGTATACTTTTATTTATTTATTTTTACTTTTGGCACATACAGTCCTCCATATAGAATATGCTGTACACAGATCTGTGCCCTCTTGAGGAGTACATGGATTAAATCCTGCTGTCTTTCATTTGTCCATATGTGTGAATGCACTCAGGCTCTCTCCTGGACTCAGTGGTGAGTGAGGTGAACCCAGAGATGGTCCTGGAGTTGGGCACATACTGCGGTTACTCAGCAGTGCGCATTGCTTGTCTACTATCTCCTGGATCACGTCTTATAACACTGGAGTTCAATGCAGATTACGCAGCAATTGCTCGACAGGTCATTGCCTGGGCAGGTCTAGAAGACAAAGTAAGACCTATTCCACCATACAAATATGCAATGTTTACTTACTGTATAATACCTACTGTAGATCCTTATTATTGTCTTAGTATGTTTGTAAAAAGTCTGAAAAAGTCAGAAAAGTCAGAAGTTTAGAAAACCTTAAAATAGATGTTATGACATAAAACGAAGAGGAAATATTTAAGATTCTGCACTATTTCTAGGTCACTAATCAAATAAGCAAAATTTGTTAACTCCTTTGTGGAAAAGGTCAGATTTCCTTGCTTCCATTGGATCTTTGGAACATTCTCAAATATGCTGGATGTGGATCATTAGGTTTTCCACAAACTTGTGGAGTTCATTCCAGTTTGAGTGCATGCTGTCATTAAGGCAGAAAGGGGGACATACCAAGTACTAAGAACTTCTGAAATTAATTTACAGTTTTAGTTAAAATTTTCACTCAAATTGCATAATGATTAATTAACTGGAGTGACTATTTACACTAGGTGTAAATAGCACCTTCAACACAGCGTGGATGAATGTGTAAAGGTGGTGTGGGTGTGCTTTTTCATGCGGGCGACATGAGTTCGATTCCCATTGTGCCCCACTTTTCCCATCCTGTTCTGTCTCCACTCTTCATATTTCTTTTAATACTACTTATAATAATAAATAAAAATGACAAAAAAAAAAAAAAAAAAAAAAGGGTGATTTCCTTGCAGTGATTTGGTCACATTGATGGTAGGTGTGTTGAGAGAGAGTTTTAATCCAGGTAAAAATTAACCCTGGTTTTACTATAGTAGTATTGTAGTAGCTATGTTTTTTGAAGGAAGGCCGGAAGCTATAGTTTTAATGCAATTAACCATGGTGTTACTATAGTAGTATGGTGTTAATATAGTAACCATGTTTAATTTTGTGGTTACTATAATTTTTACTACAAAATTCCATTGTGATACTATTGTTGCTGTAGTGAAAACATGATACATTTTTGTAAGGGAAGGTTAGGGTTAGGTTTAGGTGTAGCAGTTGGTGTAGGGTGTCTGTGGGACTCAGTAAACATAGTAAACATGCTGTAGTGATGCCACTTTACTGTATGTCAGTATTTAAATAGGGGTGCAAATAGCATCAAACACTTTTTGCATTTAGTGCAAAGATACTTTTTGTTGCTATTTACACTTAATGGAAATAACATCGATCGCTATTTGCACATGCAAATAGAAGCATTTTCACAAGTGTTCTCAGATTTTTAGAACCCACTGTACAGTATATTTTAAAATAATAGATCATCACTTGTTTTTTGAGTTTTGAACCAATGTTTAGAAGTTTTATTTCACCAGGTCCAGCTCGTAGAGGGTGCATCTGAAGACTGGATCCCTCGCATGAGGGAGCACTTCGGAATTGAAACATTTGATTTTGTTTTTCTGGACCACTGGAAGGACCGTTACCTCCCTGACACAAAACTATTGGAGGTGTGTTTGCTTCTAACCACTGCAGTCAGTGGCATCTCTACAGTGCAATGTACAACCCCAATTCTGAAAAAGTTGGGACAGTATGAAAAATGCTAATAAAAACAGAAAAGAGTGATTTGTAAATTATATTCACCCTTTGCTATATTTAAATCACTATAGCTACACATTATATGATGTTTTAACCTGTGAATTAATTAATTTATTTTTTTAATGTACAGTAATTTCAAATCAGATGATCGCAACACTCTCCAAAAAAGTTGGGACAGTCGAGTGTTTTTCACTGTGAAACATCACCATTTCTTCTAATAACACTTATGAAGCATTTGGGCACTGAAGACACAAGTTTGTTAAGTTTAGAAAGTGGAATTTTCCCCCATTCATCCATTATGTAGGTGTTCAGCTGCACAATTGTACGGGGTCTTCGTTGCCATCTTGTGCGCTTCATAATGCACCACACATTCTCAATTGGAGATGATCAGGACTGCAGGCAGGCCAATCTAGCACTCTCACCCGCACTCTCAGCTTATTCGGCCAGTATGTGATTTGAAGTTGTCCAGCTGAAAATTTCGTGATGTCCCTGGAAAAGACAGTGCTGGATGGCAGTATATGCTGCTCCAAAATTTTTACATATCTGTCTGCAATATCTGTGCGAGTTACCCATGCCATGGGCACTGACACACCCCTGGCCCTATCAGACACTGGCTGTTGGACCTGACACTGATAACAGCTTGGATGGTCCTTTTCCTCTTTGGCCCGTATAACACGACGGCTGTGTTTTTCAAAAACTATTTGAAATGTGGACTCATCGGACCAAACAGCACAGTTCCACTGATCTACTTTCCATCTAAGATGAGACCGTGCCCAGAGAAGTCGGCATTCGCTTCCTGTCTCAACTTTTTGGAGCGTGTTTTGAAATTACTGTACATTAAAAAAAAAATAAAAAATGAAATTCACAAGGTAAAACATCATATAACGTTTAGTTGTAGTGCTTTTAATATAGCAAAGGGTGAATATAATTTACAAATCACTCCTTTTTGTTTTTATTAGCATTTTTCATACTATCCCAACTTTTTCAGAATTGGGGTTGTACTCACTGCCATTTCTATGTTTCATTCATGATCCCAGCTAATTTTCTACTCTTCTCTTTGACCTTTATTTATAGGAGTGCAGCCTCTTGAGGAAGGGCACCGTTCTACTTGCTGATAATGTGATCTGTCCGGGAACACCAGACTATCTTCAATATGTGCGCAATAGCCTTTCCTATAAAAGCTGCTATTATAAATCCCATTTAGAGTACACCAAGGCAGAGGATGGCTTGGAGAAGTCTGTGTTTTTGGGCTAGAGACATGCAACAAATAGTGTGTGTTTTTATTTTTATTTTTTCTTCATTTTTTGCATTAAGTGTTTAAAGACCTAACTTGAGGTATATTTGAACAATTTATCCAATTTATCAACAATTAGTCCACAGAATTTGCTGTTCTTCAAGTCTTTATCAGGACACAGTTGAGCATTTTGCTCTATTAAACACCACATTTTACCCCTCTGTCCCACTAGAGGGTAGAATCACATTAAAAATGTACTGTGTGTCTAGTCCTGTCCCCCTCGTTTATCTACCCTGAAGTTTTAGCTGACAGATCAATGGTCTTGTTTGCTTGTGCATTTATTCGTACAGACAATAAGACAACTTTCTTTAAAGGTAAATCAGTGATAATTGATAAAATGACACAAGAAAACCACAAAAAAATGGATATAGATATCCAAGATATCCATGGAGCCACTAGTGATGCAAAAATCACATTTGGTCCGTGTTGTTGATTGAATGTGTATGTTTTGCAGTACTGTTAATGGCTTTTATGGATTGCAGATCTGTTCAATGTTTTTGTGCATTTTCTTGTATGTTTTTATCCGACTAATTTAAAGGTGCACTTAGTATGTTTTTTTATGTACTGTAGGTTGTCTTGGACTTACATTGACATCAAGGGGTATGGATCATTCAAACGCAATAGTTTTCAGTTACTGATGCCATTGTAGACATTCACTATTCACAGTCAGCCATGATTAATTGAATCCATGAGTGAAAGCGTCCAATAAAAGAGCAGTTACAGAGATTAAAGCAAGCAGTATTTGGCTGGTCATGTGATCATAACATGGCAGCCCCCATGAGGGGACCCTCTCCATGTAGAATAAAACAGCTTTAATAAGGTTACTGATATGACTGGAGTCTTCATCTCATGTTTGAGTGGTCGCGATTTGATATATACAGTATGTGCTTCAAAATTACAATTAATTTATTTAGTTGTACTACCATTTAATGATGAAAAATTACTGAGTGCACCTTTAATTACCTCAGTGTATTTTGCTGTCTATAACATCAATTAAGAAGTCCACTTAATTAGCTGCTGCTATGTTACTATCAGTGTTGGGTGCAATCTAATTACAAAGTAATTAATTACTGTAATCTAATAACTTTTTTAGTACAAAAGTAGTGTTGCGCATTACATTTCAAATTCTTGTTATCAGATTACAGTTACTGACTTTCAATTAAGTTACTTGGATATACATGTAAAAGAATACATTTAAAACAAATTACATTAATATGTACATCTGTTTGCATTTTTCTGATAGCTGAAGAGCGTGCATCCCTCAACGAGACAATGAACAAGGATGAAATATAGACATTATTTTGAATTCATTGAGTGTTAAAACACAAGCTTTTCTGTGAAAAGTGTTTTAGAAAGTAACTTAGTTGTAATTAGTAATGTGATTACTTTTTTAATGAATCAGTAATGTCAGTAACCAGATAACAATTTAGAGTAGTAATTAAAATAGGAATTTGTAGGGGGGCCTGGGTAGCTCAGCGAGTATTGACGCTGACTACCACCCGTCGCAAGTTCGAATCCAGGGCATGCTGAGTGACTCCAGCCAGGTCTCCTAAGCAACCAAATTGGCCTAGTTGCTAGGGAGGGTAGTGTCACATGGGATAACCTCCTCGTGGTCGCTATAATGGGGTTCTCACTCTTGGTGGGGTGCGTGGTGAGTGATGTGCGTGGATGCCGCGGAGAATAGCGTGGGCCTTCACACGTGCTATGTCTCCGCGGTAATGCGCTCAAGAAGTCACGTGATGAGATGCACGGATTGACGGTCTCAGACGCGGACACAACTGAGATTTGTCCTCCGCCACCCAGATTGAGGCGAGTCACTACGCCACCACGAGGACTTAGAGCACATTGGGAATTCCAAATTGGTGAGAAAAGGGGAGAGAGGAAAAAAAAAAACATTGGTAATTTGTAGTGCATTACTTTTTTTATTAACTCACCCAACACTGGTTATTATTACTTTTCTGTTTTCTATCTTAAGTTTAATTAAATTATAAAAATAGCTTTTCATCACCTCCCCATTGCTTTCATTGCATTTAAGCACAAAAAATTAATCACAACAGTCCACAAGTCAACTTGAAAAAAAAAATAAAATAAAATAAATGAAAAAAAAATAAAAAAATTACTTAAACAACTACAATTTTATTTGTTGTACAGATCACTCACTCACATTTCATAATCAAAGTGACAAATCCCACAACTGACAGTTGTGTAAATAGATATAAATCTTTTATAACAGTGTAAATAAAATATTACGGCCCATTAAAATATGCCCACCAGTTTATAATAGATGAAATGTCCCATAATAAAATAGCCTACATATCCTTGTTTATAATCCAGCATGAATATTCAGATTTCTTGTTGTGTAAATATTGTGACATACAACAAACAGTCCAGAAGATACATCTCTCAACTTCGTCTGTCTCACGGCTGACTCATCCACACACAAAAACACACAAATAAATACGTGAAGGCCTATAGGCCCTTAAAATGATATCTGGACTGGGAATAATGCTGCTCCACCCGATCACTAGGTTGCTTTAAAATTAAATAGAGAGGACAAATTTATTTTAATAATGCATCCATAACATAAAGCACATGATATCCAGTGAGCCGTATGTTCATGCTGAGGATGGGAAAGGCCATTAGCCTATAAAGAGCAGTGTGTGACATACAGCCTTTCTGCAGAATAAACTCCAATGATGGTATTATGGACTAGTGCAAGGCTGCACACTACCATTTAAGAGCACACGTGACCGTGAGGTCAACTAGATTATCTCTCTTTGTGAAAAAGCATAATAAACATTATTCTAAAATGAAAAGAGGAGGTAAGTAATAAAGTATAACTGATGAGAACATATAGGAAGGGCATGCATCATATTGTCTCATTAAGGCTGACATGCTTGCAGAATGCAGAGAACTATATCCAGCAGTGTCCACATAAAAAATATATACAGGTCCATAGCTCTCAGAGACTTCTCAGATGCATGCATGTGGTAATCCCGATCTGTGCCCATTAGTGCACGCCGAGAGAGACAGAGCAAGGAAGAGGGAAAGAGAGAGAGAGACTGAGTGAGTGAGTGACAAAATTAGAGAGTGAGGGGGCTTTTAAAGGATTTGACAGTGATTTGTAGAGTCACAGTTGTGGAATGTTTGGCTTTTCCACTTTTTCTTCTACAGCGTTTTATTAAAGCCTCGAAATCCGTCATTGTTAATACTTTCTGCATCGTAAATCTCACCTTAATCAATCGCATCTTTAGATTGACGTTATGCGCGAGAAGGACATTTTAAAATGAGAGCTGAAGACTCGTATGTTGGGGACATTTGCAGCCTTTCTTCCAAATCCTCATTTAACTTCAGCTCCAGATGGGCGCACAGTGGGAGCAGCATCAATCGGTGAGAAATCGGAGGAAATCATTTAGATGAATTAATCTGTATGCCAAAACGCTGCATGTAAAGGACGCTCATGTGATTTTGTACCAATTTCACCCATATCAATTTCATTTCTAAAAGTAAGCTACGTTTTGCAAATGCATTGCACACAAATAGTACTGAAAGGACCCCATCAAAAAGCATTATATATTTTTTATGGTAATACTTAACCTAACAAAAAATGTAATATCCTTAACATTTAGCCTATATGTGTACACATTTACTACGTAGTTTTAACATAGCAAAATACAATGCATTGAATGTAATTCTATTAGCCCTGAAGCATTCAGGCTCCATCTGATATTTTACTTTTTATATAAAAAATATTTATAACCCAACGCATCTGTCTTTAGAAAATGAACTCCCTAGCTTGTCTTTGCACTTCACAGCCCGCTTCGAATCTTCGTAAATCTCAGCAGATGCGTACAATTTAAAGGGCTGTTCACACCGAACGCGTCCTTTTAAAAAAAAAATCTAGACGCAGCGCAACGAAGGAACAAAACGCAGGTGTTTCGAGACGCGTTTTAAAAGTTGATGTTATTTTTAACTTTACTTGACACGTCTAAAATCAGCAGGACGCGGAGCAACGGAGCAAGACGTCCTCGCGCATGTTTACACCGACGCAAGACGTGTTCAGTGTGAACGGCCCCTTGGTTTATGGTGTTATAACGCTATGCCTGTTCAGTTCAAGTGAAACGTGGTCTGCTGCTCTCAGTATTAACAACTTAATCAAACGGTTGTCTGACTCCCGGTGGGATTTTCAGCTTGTTATTCCAAATATAGCACTTTTCCGTTCACCTGTTGCTGAATATGCATCAGTTAATTTACATAAAATATTATTATGCATGCCTGTGCATGCCCTCCATTCAGTGGAGATTAAAGATAAACAACTGAGTTTATTTTCTGAAATATACTTTTTGCTATTTGATTCTGAAATGTAACATTAAAGAATAAATACAATAAAAAAGTAAAACGGATAGGGCTAATAGAATTACATACACTTCATTTTGCAGTGTTGAAACTAATTAGCTGTTGTAGTAAATGTGTGCAAAAGGTTCTGTGTTTAAATGCTAAAAATAAAAATAAAAAATAAATCAAAATACAGTTATTCACAAAAGTACAATGGTATTAACAATTAAATATAACATGGTAATACCATGTTTCTTTTTTTCTTTTTTTTTCTTTTTTTTGGACACAACAATGGTGTACTTTAAAGTTCCTTTCATTACAGTTTATGTGCCATTGTATATGGTGTATATTGTATACTTTGCTATACAGGGTCAAAAATGTAAGTGGGTTCAGGGGGAAACAACACCACCTAAAAATGCCCCCAAAATGTGGCAAAAAATGCCCTTGTAATTCTTCTGTTTTTTTTTACTGGTAACTTCTGCTATAGTCCTTTAAATAGTCCCAGTTATACATATAAGACATAAATTATGAATTAATGTTGATTTAATTCTTGGAGGTTACAAGTTCTCGATCTTGATAATTTGTATAACTGAATCGATTAAACTGAAGTATGTGACGGCACAGTTTGTTTTAAATTTTAGGAAAGAGAAAACAAAAAAGCCCTCACAAAGGTAAAAAAAATGCCACTGAAAATGTAATTCTGGGGGAAAATTTTGCCCCTCTTTGTAAAACTTGATATCTACACTGATGGTATATAGCAAATATCTTGGTATTACCACCTGCTACCATTAATGAGCCATGGAACGGCCACAGTTTTGTACGGCTATGAGGTTTTCTCTTGGATTATGGTAGAATTAAAGGGGTAGTTCACCCAAACATTTGCCTTGCATCTCCATTTTTGTTCCGTGGGACAAAGGCATAAGAGTGAGTAAATGATGGCCAAATTTGAATTTTTTGGTAAACTATTCTTTTAAATGAAATCACACCAATCTTGAGTTCTTTAAATTAGTGTTCAAATAAACTGCCACAGCCTTGAGATCATAGCCTATTTACAGCCTAGATAAATATTTAGTCCATTTACTATGCTTCTATTAAGCACCTTTATGCATTATTACACATACTGTCCACACAGGGAAAAATTACAAAACATTGCCACTGTAGTAGATATTTTGTTTCTTGCTTTCCACAGGAGACACAGGTAGAGAAGAGAGCTTTGTGCTTGAATGGCAGCCACTATGGCATCACAGCACCGCACATCATTACCATGCCTTCATCATGGGATCAGCAGGTCACCCAGACAACACGTGGGCTCCCTGGTTCACGTTCTGTGGATAGTGATGATGGGATTTACTCCGCAATCCAGGGCCTCTATGGGAACTCAACCTCATTCCATAAAGATCGAGGGTGACATCACTCTTGGAGGGCTTTTCCCTGTGCATTCCAGGGGCCCTGCTGGTATTCCATGTGGGGAGATTAAGAAGGAGAAGGGGATCCATCGTATGGAGGCCATGCTGTATGCACTGGACCAGATTAACAGTGACCCAGACCTGCTGCCTAACATCACACTGGGTGCTAGGATACTGGACACATGCTCTAGGGATACCTACGCACTGGAACAATCTCTCACCTTTGTCCAGGCCCTTATCCAGAAAGACAACTCAGATGTTCGATGTTCCAATGGAGAGCCCCCCATCATCCCAAAACCAGAGCGTGTGGTTGGGGTTATCGGAGCTTCGGCCAGCTCAGTGTCCATAATGGTGGCCAACGTTCTTCGACTGTTTTCGGTGAGAGGCCATTTTAAAGCTGAAGTGTGTCCTTTTTTTAAAGGAATATTCCGGGTTCAGTACAAGTTGAGCTCAATCGACAGCATTTGTGGAATAATATTGATTACCACAAAAAATGATTATGATTCATCCCTCCTTTTCTTTAAAAAGAAAAGCAAAAATCTGGGATACAGTGGAAGTGAATGGGGCCAATTTTTGGAGGTTGTAAAGGCAGAAATGTGAAGCTTATAATTTTATAAAAGCACTTACATAAAATCTTCTTTTAAACTTGTGCATTATTTGAGCTGCAAAGTTGATTAGATGTCGTTTTTACGTCCGTTTTAGTGTTTTGGGTATACCTGTAACTTTACACAGAAAAGGTTAGCAAGTGATTTTGTTATGCTAAAATCATGTTAACTTGCATACTGTTTACATCTTGCTATACTTTTGAAACAGTGAGTGTTTTAATTTTTACAGAGTGGCCCCATTCACTTCCATTGTAAGTGCCTCATCGTAGCTCAGATTTTTGCTTATTTAAAAAAAAGGAGGGACAAGCTGAAATACATTTTTGTGATAACCAACATTATGCCAGAAATGCTGTCGACTGATATTAACTTGTAACATTCCTTTAACATACAGAGGGGGGAATTCACTAAAGAGCTGCGCCACTTTTGAGCGTGGTATTTTAGAGCGAAAACCTGTGTCGTATTCACTAACCACCCGCTATCTAGTTTAAGCAGGCGCAATCAGCGCTGAAAATAACGTGCTATTACTGCCAAATTAAAACAAGCAGTAAACAGATTTTTTTTTGAAAAAGAAATGTTTGTGTACATCATATCAGCAGCAAATTATTTAAATACTGATCAAATGATAGAGAAGAGCACCATAACCTGGCATATATCCAAATGCGCGGTGTGGTTAAGCACACTTTCAGTTCTTGTTAAAGAGATGATTCAGGTGTCTGGATCACAGTGATGTTGTACAGTCCCGGCAGAGTGTGTCAGATCACGCTTGTCTGCTGCATCCTCCGCTAAATAGCGCTCAGAACCGGCCTGCATGAACGGAACTGCACGTTCAGCAGCGATTTTGTGGGCAACTTTTGCGCCGTTACCTGATCTGCACAATTGCTTTAGTGAATCTGGCGCTAAACCAGCGCAGACAGTGCGTGCACTTTTACCGGCCGCAAATCATTCTTAGTGAATTCCCCCCAGAGTCTACTATAAGTAAGACATTTTTACGTTGATTTCACACTGTGGCTCTGTAGTATCAAAACATTGCTCTGTTTCTTTGAGTATCCCATCCAGCCCAACACAGCAACATTGGCTTAACCAATAGCATGGAAAACAGGGTCTCTGGTAAAATTGTTTGTAAAAAGTAATTATTTTTCCAATAACATTTGATGACACTAGTGGCACAGAAAATCATAATGACAAGTTTCAGCTTGAGTTCTGTGTGTTTGTCTGTTTTTAGACACATTATGTCTTGCTCATGGTTCTAGTGAAGGTTTCACATGTTCATTTCATCTACTTCATGCTCAAAAATACTTACCGCATTTTACCGCAGGCTCCTAGCTGAGTGGAGGCACTTTTTGGATTTTGTAAGCCCCTGTTTAAATTGTGTGCGTGTGGCAGCCATTGGATTTCCTTCCATTTGTGAGTTCTTATTGAGTTGCATGGTGCTAGTGCAAGACTGGGTTCTGCAGCCCTGCAGATATGGCCAGCACTACAGGAAGTATAACTAATTCTGTTAAAAGGTTTGGATTGTGTTTCAGCACACTGGCCTCTCAGCAAGAGCCTCTTACACGAGTGAACTTCTTTCCACGTTCTCAGAGAAAATGTATCAGACTTTTCTCAGATAAGTTTTTTTTTTTTTTAAACACTTTTTTATTGAGTGTGCCATTGATTGGTGTCCTTAAAATGTCCACAACTGTGAAGGTGAAATGTGCTGCGTGCAGATAATTTAATTTCACACCCTTTCTCATTTTCAGATTGTCCAAATCCTGCACCTGAGCTACATTCAATTTTATCCCCGACCACATTTTTAATTCGTTTTTTATTTATTTATTTTTTAAATCATTTGTGTTGTCTAGTCCATGGTCACTGCTCTGGGCTGTGTGTGTGTGTGTGTGTGTGTGTGTGTGTGTGTGTGTGTGTGTGTGTTAGCATGTGTATGCGTGCTGATAACCTCACCCAGGAGTTAAATGCAATCATTTTAAGTCATCACGGTTTCAGAGAAGATAAATGATTAACAAAATAAATTTGACTTAGTCAAAGCTCTGGTAGATTTCTGTCAGGACATTGAACCTGGAATTTGTTTTAGTCCTAATCATAATAGTATTTTGCTTTGAATATTCATTATTTTTAGTGTGACACTCTAGTCTGGTGGACATTCAAGATGATCTATCCTTTTTGTATTTTCCAGCCATTGTTTAGTCTTTTCAAGGCCTGTGCGACTTCATAGATTTTGCTACTGTGAATGTTTAGGATGAAACTGTATAGGAAAGAAAAAATCAGAAATTAGAACATTTTTAAAATTTCAATAGATTCTCAAATGAGGGCAATTACAATTTTTTCTTAAGTTTAATGCTCCTCGAATGTTTCAACTGACAAAAAGACCCCAATTATCTCACATGTGTCTCTTTCAGAAGAGATTAAAACAGTGTCAAAAACTGTGCTCAGATTGGCCAAGATATCACAGTCTGAAGTCTGATATTTCAATATGAACTCAAAAAGTTCTCATCAATTCTTCCAAAATGTTTGTGAACATGTTGAATGAATGAATGAACGTTACACTTACAGTATATACACTCAAAAATAATTTTAAGATTTATGCATTTCAATTTCATAACAAAATGTAATACAATTGAATTGAGTAATCTTGAATAAAATAATTAAAAAAATGTTTAAGTTCCATTCAATTAATTGAGCTAAACATAACAATTCATTTTCAAAGAAATTTTTTGAAATGTGTAAATCTTAAAAATATGCTAAATATTTCTTTAGTATGTGTGTGTGTATATGTATATATTCACTGTACATATACTGTATATACAATTTTAAAAACACATTGGTAACTACAGTATATTATACACTATAAAAAATAATGTACTTTTACAGAGAAAATACAGTATAATTTAACATTCATTCCCCATTTTTCAGTAAAAGTGTTAAATTCCCCTAAAATAAATGTATTCACATCAAATTTACATTTCCCTGTTACTTAACTGACTATATGTGTAACTGAAAAAAATAAACAGGCATTCTCCTTTAAATGAAGGTAAAAGTCATGTTTAAAATATGTCCGTAAGAAAAAGATTTTTTCCAGTGTAAAAAAATATATTTTTACAGTGAAAATACAGTATAATTTAACATTAATTTAAAGTGTTAAATTCCTCAAAAATACATTTAATCACACCAAATTAAAATTTTCAGCAAATATTGCTCATTGAAAAAACAAAAACAAAATTAGCCTACTTATAAAGTGATATATTGTACTTTCTTTGATGCTACATTTGCAACACAAGATATTCATGCTGTACTCGTAATATGACGAAACTCAACAAAGAATTTTGAGTGTCAAAATTAATCTGGAGTTTAGTAACTCCAAAGTAAAATTTATGTTTGCTGCTTGTTCAGTTAGAATGAAAGCAAACAAAATTTTACTTAGCGAAACACTTACTCTAGAAATGTAAAATGTAAGTTTACTTAATCCATTTCTTTGGGGTTTCTATAACAAGATAAGAAAAGATACAAGATGGCGCCGCAGGTGGCTGCTTTGGTGTGGAACTCTCTAGTGTTTTTGTTATTTTGTTTGTTTGTCATGTTTTTTGTCACTCTTTGCCGATCAGTTTCACCAGTGATGAACTGCTGAATATTCAGCAGAGCATACCTGATAATTTTTTTGCTGGTGTTTGATTATTCAGACGTTTTATTAGACATCTTAGTTGGAGGCGCAGCGGTGTTCTACAAGTGCTCCAAGAGAGGCAAGCGAATGTCCGCTCCCTCACCAACAATACGGACGAACTGCTTCTGCTCACTCAAACAAATATGGACTTCTCTATCTCCACTGCTCTGTGTTTCACGGAAACCTGGCTGAATGAAGCCATCCCGGACAGCGCGCTGCATCTACCGGGCTTCCGGCTGTTCTGAGTGAATCGCATTGCGGAATCATCGGGGAAAACGTGAGGCAGTGGAACATGCTTTTACACCAACGAAAGTTGGTGTACAGATGTAACAGCATTGAAGAAGATGTGCTGTCCTAATTTAGAAGCACTCTTCATCAGCTGTAAGCCTTTCTACTCACCGCTGGAGTTTTCCTCATTTATTCTGGTGAGTGTGTACATCCCGCCAAAAGCATGCGTGAACGCAGCATTTTCTCGTGTCCTGTGTACATCTATAACTGTGTGGTTTGGTTCGGCCAAAAGGAAACTACAGTGGACAGTCAGGACTGCTGAGAGTATTATTGGTGCCCCCCGCCCACCCTCCAAGACCTGTACGTCTCCAGAGTGAGGAAACATGCAGGTAGAATCACTCTGGACCCCACACACCCTGCCCACTCCCTTTTTGAACTGTTGCCCTCTGGCCGGCGATACAGAGCACTGAGCGCCAGGACATCCAGGCACAAGAACAGTTTTTACCCTCAGGCCATTTACTACATGAACAATTAAACTGCCTTCAGGACTCCCATAATGCAATAATGCATAAATATGTCATGTACATATGTAAATTCACTCATATTTAATTAAATAACTGGACATACCCCTAACTTGCACATATATTACCACTTGCACATGTACATACGCCATTCTATGTTATCTGTCCTATTTGTTTTAAAAAAAAAAAAATTTTTTGTATGTCTATTCATACTCTTACCTTGTTTTATATTCTGTGTCTCACTGTAATGTTCTTTGTGCACTTGCTTGTTTCTCCTATCACCAAAAAAAATTTATTTAATATTGGCATAGTTATGTTTCTTCTCTTTTTTTGTTATCAGTTCTGGACATTGGGGTGTTCTATGTTATATTTTATGTTGTTTAGTTAATGTTTATTACATTATTTTAGTGTCACATGTGTTACCCTGATGGTGTTTTGTGTTTGTGTGAGTGACACTGTGCACAGTCTCCACATGTGTATTGGTAGTTTGTTCTGGAAGGGCATCTTCTGATGAACTTTAAGTCAACATGTGGCCTTCTGTTGTTCCTACGGTGTTTAACAATTCAGAAAAAAAGAAGATGAAGTGTTTTTGTCAAGATGAATATAGGGGGAGATGTGTAAGTGTTTAATGTTCTGTTGAGATTTAGAAAAGTTTCTGTAATGTTGGAGAATTGGGGGTTACCACTGTGGTGAAGAGTCAAGCTTGAGCTTAAAAGCTCCTGAAATGTAAAGTGTCTTAATTTAAAATGCATAGAGGAATAAACCTAATTTAACTCTTAGAGTTAACAAACTGTAATGTATTTGTTGGCAAGAGTACAATACACTAATTACAGTAAAAAATGTTGTTGTTGCTTTTAAATGTATGGTTGTTAATGTTAATTCACTTAACCGTCTAAAACTGTTATTTCAATTTATAGTAAACGTTGGCACCCTGTGCTGCCATGCATTTACTGTTATTTTACGTCTGTTTTTTTTTTTTTTTTACAGTGTATATTTTTAACGTATATTCTTTGTTTTTTTATTTAATTGAAATTGTTTCCTTAACTACACATTATAGTGATTTACATTTACATTTCATAAACCGTACATAACCGTAAAGTACACAAAACATTTCTACATTTTGAGTCAGACATGACTGAAATTAAAGACTTGCGGTCCAGTAAATGAGTCAGATGTTGATTCAGTAACCACTCTGACTGATTCAGTAAGTTCATTCAGTCAAGGATTTGTAAGACTGATTCAAACTGGTAACTAGTGAGTTAGTGAGTTGATTTGAGTGATCATTAAAAGAACCAGCACAACTGTTCAAGAATGGGACTACACTAAATGTGCTTTATGTTTGTTTTTGAGTGCAGCCAGTGCACGTCTTGTTTTGGCATTATTTTGCGGTACGCACTCTTTTTGTCTCATCACATTCAATTCAAACTGCAAGCTCACAACTTGTTAAAATATTCTTTCTTTTTTTTTCTGGAATTTACCATGGCACTGGAGACTGGAGGTACAGGAAACACTGCTCTGAGCAATAAAATGTTCCTCTAGGTATAGATGTACCACAATCCTTCAGGAACCTGAAGAATAAGAAAGTAAAAACCACTCTTCATCTTGAACTCTCACAATTGAAGCTCTATCAATTTTCAGCTTCCTTACAAACAGTTCATGTTTGTGTTCCTCACTGAGTTGGTAAGTGGGAACTGAGGAAGAGAAGATATAAACTACAGCATTATAAAGGATCCGTTCTCCGTTAAAGCTCTCTCACAAGCTCAGACTTCTGATGGAAAATCGAGCATGAGGCAAGAGAAATGCCAATCGCCCTGTTATCAGCTCCAGGCAGCTTCTGTTCTGTGGCTTTAGCTGAATGAGTGTAGGCTCTTGTAGCACCCAGATCTACAGGGATAGATAGCAAGCATATGGGTGGCAAGCTTTTAAGTCTCGAGTGTCATTATGATACTTGCAAGCAGGGCTTGACATTAACATTCCAAAGTCACTAGCCACTCAGCATTTTCACTAACCAAAATTCCCTGCCCCACAAAAACTGATAAAAGTAACTGGAGACTGTAACTGCATGCATTTGTTTGGACATTTTATTTGAACAAGAATGATATACAGTTGCAATCAAAATTATTCAACCCCCCTGACCAGCAGTACATTCTGGTGATGTGAATTAAAACACATCAACTAAAACCTCAGTAAACAGTCAAAGTAAGTTTTTAATACACATTTGAGTGATTTTGAGAACAAAGAGTTCTGTTTACCCAAATTTTAAAATAAAAAATCACTAATTCTCTCCACAAATGTCATGTCAAAAATTTTCAACCCCCAAAGTCAATCATTTGTGGAGCATATAATTGTTTCAGGTAAGTGTTCTCAGGCTTCAGACACCTCCCTATGGGAATCTTTACACATTTCTCACGAGCAAAAGCTTCCAGCTCATTGACATTCTTTGGTTTCTGTGCTGCCACTGCTTCCTTGAAATCCCAACAAAGATTTTCAATGGGATTTTAATGATGGACTGAAAGGGCCATTTAAGGACATTCCACGACCTATCCCTGAACCATATTTTGGACAACTTGGATGTATCCTTGGTGTTATTGTCTTGCTGGAAAGTCCAGTGATCACGAGCTTCAATTTACACACTGAAGGCATCACATTTTTCATGCCAAAATGGCCTGATACCTGAAATAATCCATGGTGTCAGTCACATAGTCAGGAGAGACGTTTCCTGCAGCCGCAAAACACCCCCATAACAGGACTGACCCACCTCCATGCTTGACTGTGGGGATGGTGTCGTTCTTGTCATCACCTTGTCATATTACTCCAGACGTACTGCTGACTCATGGGTCTAAAACTTATTTTCAGTTTAGTGTCATACGTCTATAAAACCTTCTTCCAGGACTCCACAGGTCTTTCCTAATTACTTCTTGAATATTCAAGTCAAAATTTCCCTTGAGTCAACAGTCCCTTTGCTTTCTTCCACACCCCAGAGAAGGTTGCTGTTGTACCATATTTAAAAAATGTATGAATGGTGCTGCCAACTTTGTCAATTGGAAATTGAATTGCCTTGGAAATGTACTTTTAGCCATGACCTTTCTTGTGTAATGAAATAATCTCCTCTATTAGCTTTTGAGACAGCTTATTTTTAATTGCATTTTTTGCATATAAATACATTTTTGCTTACAACGCTAAACTTAAATTTTAAAACTTAAATAAGTGCCATTGCAGATTGATGACTTAATTTTGTTTTAAAACAATTACTTGTGTAGCCTTACATATTTAAGAAACAGCTACATGCAACAGGGGTTGAATAATTGTGAAAAAAATCCTGCTATTTAGAAATATTAGGTTATATATTCACACTATGACTTTGAATGTGTCACTCAACTGATATAGATGTAAAGTTTAAAAATTCTGGGTCATCAGAAAAGCTTACCTTTGTAAATCCCTACTCTCATGGGGGGTGGGGTTGAATAATTTCGATTGCAACTATAAGCAGGACACAGGCCTAATGATTTAAGTCATCTCTTAGAATATCTGAAGGCAAACATGACCAGTTAGAACAAGAGTAGTACAGAATAGGAAAAAAACGTTGTCAATAATTTGTCTGCTTGTCCATAGAAGTCCAGATTTTAACCCCATTTAACCCATTTAACCATTCTAAATTGCACTTGCCCTTATGAAAGTTTATCATTGTTCTTTCATTGTTTAATAGTGGCATTTGAAATAATGAGGCCATAACCACAGTGACAGTGGATGGCACTCCCTTATCTGTGGTTAGGCTAATGTAGATAGTCTTTATAAAAACAAACCAAGGAATTTAAACAAATAGCCTAAAATGTTAAGAAACCTCTAAATACAACTTCAGTTAATACTGTAATCCCATGGAGTACAAAATGTGATGTTAGATAGATTAAACTCAGTTACCATTCAATTTTATTTCACCTTTTTCCATAAATAAAGAAGAAAGAAAGTCCAAAGGGTCTGAATCAAGATAAAGGTGAGTGAATGATGAGAGAATTATTAGGCAATTAATAATAAAAAGGAAGTCTTACAGATTCGTCCTAATAGATTTATATGCATCTATACCAGTAAAAACATTTTAGTTTGGGTTATAATGTGTATTTTAAAAACCTTGTAATTGATGTTGATGCATGGCACATTGATGTCTCTTTACCTCGACAGTGCTGTTTAATGTCAGGGCTGTCTAGCAGTTTGAGAGGTTCGACTTCGTACATAAGGAGCTTTATACTATAGAGTTCTCTGTAGAATTCAAATGGGTCACATATGTGGTCTCAGCGGGCCACCGCAATATCGAGTGAAGCCCGACTCAATCAAGCAAGTTTCGCTCTGCGCTGTCCCAGAGCTCTGGTGATCTTATCTCTGGAGCACGCTGGTGTGTACTTTGGTGGTTCACTCGAAAACACGCTTCATTCGCCCCACGAAGATGCACGTGTCAGATATGAGAAGCATATTTACTGCTTTTAGACCTTATTCACAGTAGCTCCATCTTTGATTTTTAATGGGAATGACAACGAGGCTGTGAGGGATAGACTTACCATCTATTCAATGGCATGCACGGTATAAAGATGTAAAAAGCTCCTCGATCACATATGACTTTCCACAACTCGTTGTCTGGTGTTCTTTGTATACTGAGCAGTCTTAAAACTATATTTTTTCAACGTTTTGAACATGGAACAATCCAAAAAAATCTAAACTGCAGTACAGACTGTACTTTTATCCCTCACAGCCTCGTTGTCATTCTCATTAAAAATCAAAGATGGCGCTTGCGTGAATAAGGTCTATAAAGCGCTTTGGCTGCAGCCACCCACCAACGTGGCTAGTAAGGGTGACGGGGTTACCCGCCACTGCCGATTTCTACCCGCATTTGGCAGGTGGGCGGGTGTTAATGCAAATCAAGAGAAGGATTCTTTAAAGGGGTAGTTCACTCAAAAATTTCAATTCTGTCATCATTTACATGTCCCAATTCTTGCATGGAACACAAAAGGAGATATTTAGCAGACTGTTCAAGTTGCTCTTTCCCATGCAATGCAATCAGGTGAGGATCAGTGATGGCTGTGATCACCATTCACTTTCATTGTATGGAAAAGAGATACTTGGACATTCTGCTATGTATCTCCTTTTGTGTTCGATGTAAGAAAGAAAGTTTGTTTGTAACCACATGAGTAAATGATTTTAGGTGAATATCCCTTTAAAAGCAGCAAAAAATTGCTTTAAGGAATATTCCGGAAATTAAGTTCGATTGACAGCATTTATGGCATAAAAAATGTATTCCGACTTGTCAATCCAAAAAAATAAAAAAATAAAAATAACCTGCAACCTCGATTTTTGCTTTTTAAAATTTTTTTTTATATAGAAAACTAGGGATGAGTCGAAATAATTTTTTTGTGGTAAACATTATGCCACAAATGCTGCCGATTGAACATAACTTGTATCGAATCTGAAATATTCCTTAATAGAGATGCATAACAGTTCTATATCTTATGATTGGTAGATGACATTGCAGCAGATCTCCAAATTGGATTTGTTCCATATTGGTGCTCATGTTAGTGTTGTGTATTTACATTTATTATAACTTTCTGGAATACCTGATTCTGATTGGCCAATCGCACCATCTATTGGTCTGCTATTACTAAGTAACAACCGCACATCCACTAATAAATTTAAAATTAAAATAAAAAAACAATTATTTTAGCTCAAATACATTTTTTATGTTAATTTGTTTATTTATTATAAGTAGTCTTGTAATAAGCAGGATAATAAGCAGTCAGACGGTCATTTTTGCAAAATAAATAGCAACAAAACTCAGATGCAAACCAGAAGTGGATTCAACTAATTCTAGAGACTCTTTCTTCTCACATACTTACATAATTTCAATGCAGATCAATATTTAATGTCCATTTATTTATTGGGTAGGTATAGCTTTGTAAAAAGCGGGATAATGTACAATCATCCTGTCATTATTGCAAAAAATAATTAAATAGATACAATAAAAACCATCAAGACATCACGTCGGGGTTTATTTTGTGATAACGACTGGTTGACAGTACGTTATGCCTTACTCAGCATTTACGAATTAACTACAAATTTACAGTGTTATTATTTTGTACTTACATATTATAATTGTTATTATTATAGTCATTAATGTGCATAACACAGACACTGTAAAATTAAAGGATGCACTGCATTGCATGTGTAGTCTGACTCTGAAAGTTTTATTTCTTTTTCCTTATTAGAGTTTTTATCTTTTTAATTTGAGTTCTCACTTTAAAAAGAGTCATTTGGGATTTCTTTACATAAAAAGTCTTTGGGAAAACCATTAATAAATCACAGAGCCCCCACTAGATGCTCCGTGAACATATGCCTAATACTCCCATAACACTTCTTGGAAATGCTTGCCGTGGCTGCTGCCAGTGTTGACATGACTCATGCATGGAAAGGCTTGCAGGCTGTAATGCTTATGGTGCATAGCAACAAATTAGTATCTGAGAATAAAATCTGTTAGTAACATTCTTCGGCATCCATGTCTTTTTCATTGTATATTGGAATTAAATTGTAAATCAAATTTGGAATGATTTCGCAAACTTTGACTCTTGTTGCTTCTCATGAAAGATGTACTGTAAGTGCCTGGGTGGTCATGTGAACATTTGGTTAGTTGACGCAAACAAGATATTAGGATAAGATTTACATGAATGTATAAGGGAAGGTGTATGTTTTAAGTACTGTGACAGGTCACTGTTTCTTTTAAGTTTTGTACTTCTTTTATTCGCCTTTTTGCCTTGACTCATTCAATTTAAATGATGAATTTTAGCACAAATATTCCATGTTTCATTGAATTTGAGGCCAATAAAGCTGCATGCATTTTAATTTGAAAAGAATTAGTTAAATGCTAGTTTTAGTTAAAGTATAGTATGTCACACTGCAGGACTTTCAAAGTTATACCCTTTTATAGTAATGGATTTGGCAGATGCTTTCATCCAAAGTGATTTACAGAGCATTCAAGATATAGTTTTAATCACTATGTCCATTGAATGGAACAAACCCACAACCTTAGCATTACTAGCTCCATAATAATGATTTGAGCTACAGGAACACTTGTAGATGGATGGATCATACAGCACAGACTGTAACATATACATGTTACATGATGGGGGAGGAGCTAGCCAGCAGAATTAAATATATTGTATGGCTTATGGCTGAGAAATGGTAACCTTGTCTCTTGATCTCTGTCTCTCTCCCTCTGTGCTTAACGTAATTAGACTAAAACCCCTCTAATCCTTCCAGATAATCTGTCAAATGGTCCTCTCCCTCTTCTCTCCTTCTCCGTTCCGCATCCACCTTTTCCTCCCTGTCCTCTGGCTCTCTTCTTTAAAGTACCTTTCATTAAGCCACACAGGTGGGGCAGATATTAGATATTAGATATTACTTAAGAAAGTAGCACAACAGTAAATTAATCTTCTCATCCTTTTTTTTTTTAAACAAATGCATTTACAGTGGTAGCGCGTACCATCTGTATTTCACCAGGATTTTTATGTGCAATGGCAAACATGGGACTAAATCTAAGGCTGGGGTTATGTTTTGTTGCTGGAGACTTGCTATATTTTTGGAATCTGGAAATGGGACATAATGACTTTGAGTTATGTGTTATAGTTCCCCCCAAAATGAAAATCCTTGTCATCATTTTGTTCCAAAAGCAAATGACTTTCTTTCCTCTGTGCAACACAAAAAGAGATGTTAGGCAGTATGTTAGGCTCAGTCACCATTCACTTTCAATGTATGGAAAAAAAGACAATAAAAAAGTAAATTGTGACTGAGGCCAAACATCTAATTTTTGTGTTCCATGAAAGAAAGAAAGTCATTCAGGTTTGGAACAACAAGATGGGTCATCTATCTCTTTAATTATGAACTTTTAATACTGTTACAAAGGCCAGTAAAATCAGTTTTGCAAAGCAAAAATTCATTATGTTCCCTTTTTCATGTAATAATTAAAATTCATGTAGAGCACATTCATTGTAGGCATTCCTGTTGTTCAAATGGTAGAGCATCACACCCAGGTCATGATAAAATAGCTTGAATGCACTGTTGCTTTTGTAATCACGTTACTTTACTGGCTTTGGATAAAAGCGTCTGCCAAATGCATAAATGTAAAAAAGAGAATGAGGATAGGAAACATTAATGTCATTGATGTTTTCTGTGCTCTCCGTGTTGCAGATACCTCAGATCAGCTATGCTTCCACAGCACCTGAGCTTAGTGACAACAATCGCTATGAATTTTTCTCTCGAGTCGTGCCACCCGATTCCTTCCAGGCCCAGGCGATGGTGGACATCGTCAAAGCCATGGGGTGGAACTACGTTTCCACTCTGGCATCAGAAGGGAACTACGGAGAAAGTGGTGTAGATGCTTTTCTCCAGATATCCAGGGAAGCAGGTAAAGAAAATTTAAGTCATATTCATGTTACTGCTCCGTTGACAACACTTTAAAATAAGATTCTATTCGTCAACATCAAGTAATGCACTGAACAATATACTGTATTTTTTTTTTTTTTTTTTACTGCATTTACCAATCTTGGTTAATGTTAATTTATTGTTTGTAACTAATGTTAACATCATAGGTGTAGATTTAGGTAGGGATGATAGGGACATGTCCCTACCAACTTTCAGAAATCGACATTTAGGCAATTTTACCACACAGAAAATACTTTTACTTCGTATTATGTTTTTAATTTAATTTGAATTATTAAAGGTCCTTAGTATCATTATTCATGTGTAAATTATTGTCTTACCTCTTCTGAATCAGCTCATAAACAGTGTTGTCCCATGGCACCTGTTTCTTTTCTCAGCACTGTGAAAAGGATGCACCAATCACAGTCTTTTTTAAGATTTAAAAAAATAAAATCCTTTTCTGGAGATTACAGGGGCGGATTTCCATTGGTATGCTATGTCCAGTCCTTGAAATTAATAGATTTTTCCATGATTTTTACCAACATTTAGAATTTTATCCTTGCGATATGTCCCTACCAACTTTCAAACCAAACCTACGCCCTTGGTTAACATATACAACTTTAAATGTAAACAATTAATTGGAAACACTTTACAATATGGTTCCATTTGTTAACATTAGTAAATGCATTAGGTATCATGAACTGACAATGAAAAATATTTTTTAACAGCATTTATTAATCTTGGTTAATGTTAATTACCAATAAAAACAAAATAGTTTATTGTTAGTTCATATTGCATTAACAAATGTTAACATATACAACTTTTAAAAACATATTAGTAAATGTTAAAAATATCATTAACAATTGCTGTAAAAGTTTTGTACCTTGTTATTCATGTTCACAAATGTAGTTAACAAATACAACTTTATGTAAAGTGTAAACCAATGTAGTGTTACCAATGTATTAGTACGTGTAGAAATTAAACAAGATTAATAAATGCTGTTTCACTTTAAATGTAAAACAATTATCAGTATATGTACAAATGAACATTTAAGAAGATCAATAAATGCTGTAAAAGTTTAATATTTTTAAAAAATAACGAAATATTTAACTATGTTAACTATTACTTTATCCAGTGTTAATGAATACAACCTTATTGTAAAGTTTTACATTTTCATTTATTCAATTGGCAGACGCTTTTATGCAAAGCGACTTACAAAAGAGGAATAATACATCATAAGCAATTCATCTTAAGATGACAGTGGTACAAAAAATGCTGCATTACAAAGTTTCACTAGCATAGGAATGTAGCTCTGCTGAAATTATTTTAGGTATGCTGGAGCAGACCCAGTGACTCTTCTGTATGCCAGCATCAGAGCCTTGAACCATTCTGCTAGATTTGACCGTTCTGCTAGATTTCAGCACAAACACAAAAATAATTTATTGCATGGTCTAAATTCAGTACTTAAGATGAAATCTAATCTACATTTTTATTAAAAAAAAAATAAAAAAAAATAAAAAAATATATATATATATGTGCTTTGGTTGTCGCTAAGCCACCCAGATTTACCGCATCCTGATTTTCCATAACTATGATGAAATTCATCACACTCTAACTAAGGATTTAACACATCTGGTGTTGCATTTGTTGAGTAAAGAGGATAATGAGCAAGGGATGAAGGTTTCACATGATTTTTCTGTGGGTAAACAAGTCATTACACCCAGACTTAACACACATGCGACTGATCGGGCAGGTTTGCATGGGATTTTCTTATTGCAATCAGTGTGATATTTAATATTCAATACTTTCCGTATAATATTGCATGCATACTCTAGTCCTTATGAATGTACTCAAGGGTCCTTTGAAATTAGCCATCGTCTTAATTTGTTTTATTAAGGTGGTCTGTGCATCGCTCAGTCCATTAAAATTCCAAGGGAGCCTAGACCAGGAGAGTTTGACAAGATCATCAAAAGGCTAATGGAGACATCTAATGCCAGAGGGGTTATTATCTTCGCTAATGAAGATGACATCAAGTGAGTAGCCTTGTGGGGAAATTCTCAATATCTCTCTAAAGCAGGATATATATGGCATTGGAAGAATTTATTGGTGGCTAAAGAAAAGATCAATCGAGCAAATGCAAACATCCCGATTCCTTGAAACTATGCTGTGGTAAACTAAGACTTTTTCATTGTATGTTTTAGTAATCAACAAACCATTACCAAAATGGGATTTTATGATATTATTTAATAAAAATAAATGATTTATTAATTAGTGAGTTGATGATTTTCTGAGGCATCTGAGGGTCTGATTTTGTGTTCATCTACTATAGGCGCATCCTGGAAGCAGCAAAGAGAGCCAATCTTACAGGTCACTTTTTGTTTGTGGGTTCTGATAGCTGGGGAGCAAAGAGCTCACCCATCCTGAATCAGGAGGACGTGGCTGAGGGTGCGGTCACCATCCTACCTAAGCGGGCGTCAATTGAGGGTATGAAAACAAACGAGATGTTTCTGTTTAACTTATAAATAAATAGGTAGTTGAAAACTATAAATGGGTGGTTGACTTGAAATGCTTTTGGGAGCTGATATGTCCTGCTGTGTGACATGTTATACTCCATCTGAAACCAGCCACACTGCAAAAACAATGTTGTAACAGGTAAAAGATGGGCAAGGAGGGGGTGGGAACCGGCTGAAAAATCAACGTAAACTTTAATGACAGAACTGAATTTAAACAAACATAAACAAAACAAAGACGCACACACACAATACGTGCATCTCTCTCTCGAACTGGCGTCCCGGTTCCTCTTTATCCCTCTCCCGCTGATTGGGCTGATTCAGTGCCGGGCATCCATCATTATGGTCCGGCCACACACTCCTCCTCGTCACACTCCTCGGCCGCCAGATTCAGGCTGGGGAAACCTCCGGCATGACGTACTCCCCTCCCCTCCCTGGAGGGGGGGTGTTGCCCTTCCGGCCGTCCTTCTGTTGGCAGGTCTTCCCCGTTTATCTGGAGCCCTGGGAGAGACAAGGGGAGGGAGAGGGGAGAGGGAAAGAGTGAGAGGGAGAGACAGACAGAGAGAGAGAGAGAGAGAGAGAGAGAGAGAGAGAGAGAGAGAGATAAAAACTTGCTCGCCGGTCCCCGGACACGCCGTCACCTGGTCCTCAGCCACTCCTCCACCCTCTGGTGGACAACAGCCGCTCTTCCCCTGGCAGATGGCAGTGAGTCCTCCGACTCCTGGCGGCCGCCAGCGACTCCTCCGTCCCCTGACAGACAGCCGTGGCTCCTTCCCTGGCGGACGGGCAGTAGAGAGGACTCCATGACAGTGCATCCCTCCTCCTTCCTGGGTTTCGGCACCAATGTAATGGGTAAAGATGGGCAAGAAGGAGGTGGGAACCGGCTGAACAATCAACATAACTTTAATTACATAACTGAATTTAAACATAACATAAAACACACAGAGAGCGCGGCCGCGTGTGTCTCTCTCTTTCTCGAACTGGCGTCCACGGCTCCTCTTTATCCCTCTCCCGCTGATTGGGATGATTCAGCGCCGCGTGTCCATCATTACGGCCCGGCCACACCCTCTTTCTCATCACAAATGTACATGGAATATTTGTACTTTTCAAAATGAATATGTTACACTTACCATTTATAACAAGCTATTAAATGCAAAAAGGTGATTAAAATCATTTAAAAAACTACTAGGTATACATTGTAAAAAGTGGTAACCTGCAGTAGTTACATTATAGATACTGATCTAACCTTTAAAGTACATTTTTATGGTGTAAACTAATGTATTCTAGTTGTTTTAGTGATGTTAAATAATATTTTTTACTTCAATAAAACCAGTTAATTTAGGTGATACCACATGAAACAAAAAATTTTAGGAAGAATTTTTTAGGAATAGTTCACCCAAAAATGTAAATTCTCACATCATTTACTCACCCTCATGCCATCCCAGATGTGTATGACTTTCTTTCCTCTGCTAAACACAAACAAAGATTTTTAGAAAAATATCTCAGCTCTGTAGATCCACACAATGCAAGTGAAGACTCCAGTGGTTAAATCCATGTCTTTAGAAGTGATATAATAGGTATGGGTGATAAACAGAACAATATTTAATTCATTTTTACTATAAATATCCACTTTCACCAGCCTCAAATGCACACTCTTCTCTCTTAAGAGTTGTTCTTTTGTTTTTGGCAATTCGCATTCTTCGCCACCTACTGGGCAGGGACAAGAATTTATAGGAAAAAAGGACTTAAATATTGATCTGTTTCTCACCTACACCTTTAATATCGCTTAGTATGGATTGCTTTTATGCTGCCTTTATATGATTTTTGCAGCTTCAAAGATCCAGTCTCCATTCACTTGCATTGTATGGACCTACAGAGCTGAGATATTCTTCTAAAAATCTCCATTTGTGTTCTTCAGAAGAAAGAAAGTCATACACATCTGGGATGGCATGAGGAAAAGTAAATGATGAGAGAATTTACATTTTTGGGTGAATTATCCCTTTAAAAAATAATGTCAGTATACTGCACAAAGAATTTGTCGGGTAACCTAGAAAATGTGCTTCATGCAATTACATCTGTTCAAAGTCAAAACTGTTATTTAATCTGACTAAATCAACTGACTGTATTAGATTACACCAACAAAAGGAATTTTTATGGGTTTGATCATGTAGAAACAGATCCTTGAGTTAAAAATTGCAGGTTACCACTTATGAATGGCCAAGTTGTGTTTGATAACAATTTCATATTTCACCTGTTTCTCAGGATTTGACCAGTACTTCACCACAAGGTCTCTAGAAAACAACAGGAGGAACATCTGGTTCGCTGAGTTCTGGGAGGATGACTTCAAATGCAAACTTATGCGGTCAGGAACCAGATCGGAAAGCGGGCTAAGAAAATGCACAGGTGAAAAAATGATTTTGTTGTCATATATACCTACAATTTTAAGATTTTTAGAACTTAGTAAAGGTGTATGCCATATTTCATTTTTTGTGATTGAAAATGAGGCTGTGATGGATAGATGTACAATCTGTTCAATGGGTTAGACTGTTTAATTTCACTGTCCATTTGTTGTACAGACAGACCCTACCAAAATTAATGCCATTGATCGAGCCAGTGTTGCTGTGTCAGGCTGGATGGGCCGTTCAAACAAACAGAGGAATACTTTGATAGAGCCGCAGTGTTAAGTGAAATCAACCCACAAATGATTTATTCATAGCTGACTCTGCACACTGTATTAAGCTAGGATACAAAAAAAATGATACACCTCAACCTATGGCGTCTAACCTGACTAAAGTCTGTAAATCTGGGTCGAATGGATTATTCACTCAGTAAAGCTTTCATGCTTTTCAATTCCTGTCATGTTGTTTTTGATCTGCCAGGAGAGGAACGAATCAGCAGGGAATCAGCATACGAGCAGGAAGGGAAGGTGCAATTTGTGATTGACGCGGTGTATGCCATGGCCCACGCGCTCCACAGCATGCACATGGACCTCTGCCCAGGTGCCATGGGTGTTTGTGACAAAATGGATCCAGTGGATGGAAGAATGCTGCTAACGTACATCCGTGCTGTCAGTTTTAATGGTGAGCTGAGTGTTTTTATCTTCTCAAGGACACGACTAAAGCATGTCAGTAAACATGTCAAACACAGAGAAAAAATAGAGACCTTAAAGAAGTCAGAGTTTCAATGAATGGACTGGGTTGTATTCATACAAGATGTGTTGAATTGACTCAGGGATCTGAAGGTAAATCTTTATTTTCGAGGAATGTCTTTTTGAATTTGTGAGGCGAAACATTCTTTCAGGGCACTCTCCCTGAATAGGGTGCAAAAGGCCATGAAACTCTTATAAGTAAACATTTACTCTCTTAAAAGTAAATGTTCACAATTTTAACTGATAAGGAATGTAAAAATGTCGCAGGACATAAATGTTAATTAGTTACTGTAACTGATATTTACCTTACATGGTGAAAAATTATATTTTATTAAAAAGAAAATGCATGTCATTTTAAAATGGTGTAAACATATGTATGATTTACCTTACAGTTTAATGTGAAAATTAGCTTTATGTTTAACAATACAATACACTTTACTTTTACAGTAAACTATTGTTAAAATTACTGTAAAAATCAATAACTGGCCATTCCCAGAAGTCCCTGCCTGACCCATCTCGTTTGATTATATTTTTTTAATATTAATGTTTCTTAATTTTCATATCAAATATGTACATTGAGGTGTTTTATATATTTTTTTGTTTGTTATTTAGTTAGTATTAATTGCATTATTTTAGTGTCAGGTGTGTTACTGTGATTGTGTTTTGTGTTTGTGACATTGCTCCTGGAAAGGCCACTCTTGAAATTTATTTCATCATGTGGCCTTTTGTTTTACTACCTGTTTTACTGTTGTGGTTAACAGAACATTTTAAGTGCAAAGCGGATTTGTGTTGTTCCAGTAGGTTGTAATATTAACATTTTATCAGATGTGTTCAAATATACAGGCACCAAAATGACATCCATAATTCTTGGAACGTGGCCACTATATTTTTACCATGAATTTCAACCACAACTGCCCAGTTTTTTAGTGTAAATTTACAAGTTATTTTTTTTTCAACAAATGGCCATCAAAATAATGTTAATGCATTACCTTAAGATAATAACTTAATATTATATGAGCTGTTTTCTTTTCTGTTCATTTTATATGAGGATTTAGTTAACATTTTAGTCTAAATACATTTTAAAACCCTAATTTGTGAGATTTTGTGATTTTCTAGTAATAAACACTAATAAACATAGATGCACAAAGTTTATAAAATTATTAGATACAGTCAAGAAGGTCAAAACCTATGGTGGGATAAGATAAAATAACCATTTTAAGGGGGTATTCTGTGATACAGATATAATGTAATATTCTAGTTTAGTTAATCTAACATACGTATTTAATAGTTCAAACTAGGGCTGCAACTAATAATTATTTTGATAATCGATTATTTGTACAATTAATCGATTAATTGGAAGCAGAGCCAAATTATATTTCCTGTATTTTATTAAAATTTATTTATTAAGGGGGCCTGGGTAGCTCAGCAAGTAAAGACGCTGACTACCACACCTGGAGTCACAAATTCGAGTCCAGGGTGTGCTGAGTGACTCGAGTCAGGCTTCCTAAGCAACCAATTGGCCTGGTTGCTAGGGAGGGTAGAGTCACATGGGGTAACCTCCTCGTGGTCGCTATAATGTGTTGTTCTCACTCTCAGTGGGGTGCGTGGTGAGTTGTGCGTGGATGCCGTGGAGAATAGCGTGAAGCCTCCACATGCGCTATGTCTCCACGGTAATGCACTCAACAAGCCACGAGATAAGATGCGCGGATTGACGGTCTCATAAGCGGAGGCAACTGAGATTCATCTTCCGTCACCCGGATTGAGATGAGTCACTACGCCACCACCAGGACTTAGAGCATATTGGGAATTGGGCATTCCAAATTGTGGAAAAAAGGGGAGAAGAAAAAAAATGTATTTATTATAAAAATATAAGTGTCTTTGTGAACACAACACATATCCGACTAAACAATTTCGATAACATTTTCATTATCGAATATTATCGATTTTATCGATTAGTTGTTGCAGCACTAGTTCTCATAACGAAAACCATAGAATTTATTCATTCAATGCTAAAGTGTGGAAAGTGCCTCAGATAATAAATGTGCTTTGGCCAAATAGACCACTTCTCGAATCTAGGGTTCAGCCAATTCAGTAAGACTGACAGGTGAAAATAGGTAAGGAATAGTTTCTCTGGAAGGGGAAAGGCCAACACCAAAGCTGCTGTTTCTAAGGAGGGTTGTGAGTCCCTTGGGTTAGTCAGAGAGTGCTGTGAGAGGAGGTCAGCACTCAAACCAGCCTGAAGAGATCTACTAATGCACAACACAACAGTGCACAGACTTGTTTTAACCCCCCCCCCCCCCCCCCCCCACCTCCCTTCTCTCTCTCTCTCCTTGTCTTCATTTTTTCCTCGGGGCAGCCTCTCTCCAAACACAAGACGCTTTTCCCATTTCAGCCCTATTTCTCAGTAAAAATCCCTTTTCTTTTCGTCACTCAGTCTTTCAGTCCTTTGAGATTTCTATGAAAAGCACAGCTATTCAGTTTATGCACAGTGGACATCCACATAGTCCTTTGTTTTTGAGCGCCAGAGGGGCAATGAGCAAAACAGGCAGTTGTGGAGAACTTTCCCCTCTTGAACGCCTTGTTTGATTCTTTAACTCTGATTTACTTTGGTTTACTGAGGGGACATAAGACACAGATGGAATTTGCCTTTGTTCTCCTAACTGAGAGATTGTGTGAATTTCTTTCAATTGCAACAGCATATTGTCTTTTAAGAAGCCTTTGAAATTGACGAGTCACCTTCAAAGTTACGTTTCCCAAAGAGCAGGGGAAATTCTCTCTGGCCTTAGCTTCTGATGTTCCTTTGAAAAAATAAAGAAACAAAATAAATCCAAAAAGAACAATGGTGTGACGAAGAAGCTTATGAATAAACTTAAAAATAGCAGTGTATTGGTTGGGTGGATATACAGTTTTATGCCCTTGCAGTGGACTGTTTCTATCAGAATAACTGCATTTGAAATAATACCAAGTGATGCTGAACATCAGAACCCATGTCTCTGTTTACTCTGAAGGCAGCGCTGGTACAGGTGTGATGTTTAATGAGAATGGTGATGCCCCGGGACGATACGATATCTTTCAGTACCAGCTTTCCAACACCACCAACCCGGGATATAGAATCATCGGCCAGTGGACTAACCACTTACGCCTCAGTGTAAGCATATTAAGCCCCTCGGTTGTTTACGACAATTTCAAATGCTTGTTCATGAAACACATGTTTCTCTTTTTCTCAGGCTGAAGACATGCAGTGGTCCGGAGGGGATAAACAGGTTCCAGACTCTGTTTGCAGTTTCCCATGTGAATCTGGAGAGAGAAAGAGGATGGTGAAGGGTGTGCCATGTTGCTGGCACTGTGAATTATGTGACGGCTATCAGTACCTCCTGGACGAGTTTAACTGTGACACCTGCCCCTTTGACATGCGGCCCACCCTGAACCGCACCGGCTGCAGACCCACTCCCATTATAAAACTGGAGTGGAGCTCTCCATGGGCCATCATCCCGGTATTTCTCGCCGTGCTGGGCATCCTCGCCACATCCGGAGTCATCATCACATTCATCCGCTTCAACGACACCCCCATTGTCCGGGCTTCAGGCCGTGAGCTCAGCTATGTTCTTCTGACGGGCATCTTCCTCATATATCTTATAACGTTCCTCATGATCGCCGAGCCGGGCGCCGTGGTGTGCGCATTCCGCAGGTTGTTTTTGGGGCTGGGCATGTGTATCAGTTATGCTGCTATGCTCACTAAAACCAATCGAATCTACAGAATCTTCGAGCAGGGGAAAAAATCTGTCACACCACCAAAATTTATCAGCCCCACGTCTCAGCTGATCATCACCTTCATTCTGATCTCAGTACAGGTGTGTGAATGCTACTAGGCCACGAGCAATAGTGACTTTAATTATTAAAGGAATAGATCTATCTATCTATCTATCTATCTATCTATCATCTGTCTGTCTGTCTGTCTGTCTGTCTGTCTATCTGTCTATATACAGCTCTGGAAAAAATTAAGAGATCACTGCAAAATTATCAGTTTCTCTGGATTTTATATTTATAGGCATGTGTTTGAGTAAAATGAACATTTCTCCCAAATTCCAAATAAAAATATTGTCATTTAGAGCATTTATTTGCAGAAAATGACAACTGGTCAAAATAACAAAAAAGATGCAGTGTTTTCAGACTTCGAATAATGCAAAGAAAACAAGTTCATATTCATTTTTAAACAACACAATACTAATGTTTTAACTTAGGAAAAGTTCAGAAATCAATATTTGGTGGGATAACCCTAATTTTCAATCACAGCTTTCATGCATACTGGCATATTGGCACGTATTGGCATGCTTTCTGCCAGTCTTTCACATTGCTGTTGGGTATCTTTATGCCACTCCTGGCACAAACATTCAAGCAGCTCGGCTTTGTTTGATGGTTTGTGGCCATCCATCTTCCTCTTGATCACATTCCAGAGGTTTTCAATGGGGTTCATTTAATATTCAAAAATGTTCATTTTACTCAAACGCATACCTATATATAGTAAATCCAGAGAAACTGCTAATTTTTCAGTGGTCTCTTAATTTTTTCCAGAGCTGTCAATATGCATACATACATACTGTACATACTGTACATACACACACACACACACACACACACACAAATGTTTTAAATAGAAAAAACGTGCAAATATTACAGTTTTTCTCAATCGCTTTGGCTCAGTTCTTCAATGAGAATAATTTTTTTTCAAAACATTACGTTCAAATTACTGAACAATTAGTTTCTTGTTCACACCAGATTTGAATTTCTTATTCATTTAAGCAAATTGCTCATGTTTTGGCACAAGTGTACAAAAGAGTAAGTACAATTGTCTACAATTCGCACAATAACTAAATGCACATGGCTTGCTGATCAAAACTGATGAGTTGATTCTCAATGAAATTGTCATACTCTTCACTTTCTTCTAAACATTCTCTCATTGTTTAAGCCATTATGTGCAAATTAATCCATTCAGTTATCAAAATCTGTCAGACATACATGTATATTCTATAAATATCTATGACATGGAATGTTTTTTCGTTGTTGCGTTTTTTTTTTTGTTTTTTTTTTTGCATGGATGTCATTTTGTGGCAATTTTCTGTTCACTATATATGACTTTACATGTAAGAAATGTGTAAAAATGGACATGCAAATGTGAATTTTCTGTTTGCATGTAACACATTGCTACAAAAATACATTTACTGTATACATACAAATGTGCATATCCTTTTTATGTGTACTACAGTATTGTACAGTATTACCTTTCCCAGTAAACTTTTACCTACTGTTGAAATCGGTTTCTAAAAAGACATTCTTGTATAGTACAGTAAGCAGTCAGTGCCAACAAAAAAGTAGAACAAAAATGAAATTTGTATGTAACAAACATTTCCAGGGTTGACTGCCATGGTGAAAAAGCATCTAAACATTTTGACCAGTATGGCTCACACGATGACAAAACACTTTTCATTTTGATGGCATTGGCCAATTTACTGACACAATAACTAGGTTTTGAAGCATGAATTAAATGTTTTGGGCGAGTTACTACATTTTGCAGACATGCAATAAAGTTGTGATGTCCCATAAAACAGTTGTGACAATTGCACTTATAGTTTAGAGAATGTTAAGACTGTTTCAGTAAATGAGCCAAAGCGATTGAGAAAAACTGTAATTTCAACTAGATTTGCAGAGTTGAAATACCTGCGCTTACAAGGCAGCCAGTTAATAGTTTTGAAGTTTCAGGTAAGCTTAGGTTTAACTTGATTGGTTTATTTTTGATTTTTGAATTATTATTATAATGATTATTATAATGATTATGATTATTAGTATTATCATTATTACTTTTAATATAGTGGTAGGACATGTTTATCTTGTATATATTTTAGTTTTTTAAATCTTGTTTTTATGTAAAAAGCCTTGAGACACTACCTTTAAAGGCACTAAATAAATATACAATTTATTATTATTTTTAAATAGATGCAAGAAAAGAAAGACAAAATAGATGTCCAAAAAGTACCAATCAAAATCCACAACAAAAATATAACAATGATGTCATCACGGTTTTATCAATGTAAGTCAATAAGAGATTTTCAAAGTTTATTCTTAAATTTCTTAAAAATTATAAAGTTTGCAAAAATTAATCAACAAAACAAAGTTTGAATAGAGTCTGAATGTTTTTGTTTTGTTTTTTTTTAAATCCCCTTTTCTCCCCAATTTGGAATGCACAATTCCAACGCACCCCATTGAGAGCAGGAGCCACTAATAGCGATCACGAGGAGGTTACCCCATGTGACTCTACTCTCCCTAGCAACTGGGCCAATTTGGTTGCTTTGGAGATCTGGCTGGAGTCACTCAGCACACCCTGGATTTGAACTCACGACTCCAGGGGTGGTAGTCAGTGTCAATACTCGCTGAGCTACCCAGACCCCTAGAGTCTGATTGTTAAAGGAATAGTTCACCCAAAAATTTAAATTCTCTCATCATTTCCTCACCCTCATGCCATCCCAGATGTGTATGACTTTCTTTCTTCTGCAGAACACAAACAAAGATTTTTAGAAGAATATTTCAGCTCTGTGGGTCCATACAATGAAAGTAAATTGTGACCAGAACTTTGTAGCTCCAAAAATCACATGAAAATCACCCTCCAGTGGCTAAATCCATGTAAATTTTTACAGTAAGTCCTTTTGAACTATAAATGTTTGCTTCTGGTTACTCTCCAATGCGTGTCCATGAGAGGACCCAGTTCAGGCAGCCTCTCGCGTGACGTAAATGCGTTAGCATGTTCACGGGTGAACTGATGCGTGAGCGATACGACCAGAAGTGCAGCTCGGTTTGTTAACATCAGAACGCAGAACACCGCGATGGGAGAAAGGTGCCTCAAGCTGTTCCTGGCAGGGTACTCAGCCTTACAGGTGCATCTCAATAAATTAGAATGTCGTGGAAAAGTTCATTTATTTCAGTAATTCAAATCAAATTGTGAAACTCGTGGATTAAATAAATTCAATGCACACAGATTGAAGTAGTTTAAGTCTTTGGTTCTTTTAATTGTGATGATTTTGGCTCACATTTAACAAAAACCCACCAATTCACTATCACAAAAAATTAGAATATGGTGACATGCCAATCAGCTAATCAACTCAAAACACCTGCAAAGGTTTCCTGAGCCTTCAAAATGGTCTCTCAGTTTGGTTCACTAGGCTACACAATCATGGGGAAGACTGCTGATCTGACAGTTGTCCAGAAGACAATCATTGACACCCTTCACAAGGAGGGTAAGCCACAAACATTCATTGCCAAAGAAGCTAGCTGTTCACAGAGTGCTGTATCCAAGCATGTTAACAGAAAGTTGAGTGGAAGGAAAAAGCGTGGAAGAAAAAGATGCACAACCAACCGAGAGAACCGCAGCCTTATGATTGTCAAGCAAAATCGATTCAAGAATTTGGGTGAACTTCACAAGGAATGGACTGAGGCTGGGGTCAAGGCATCAAGAGCCACCACACACAGACATGTCAAGGAATTTGGCTACAGTTGTCGTATTCCTCTTGTTAAGCCACTCCTGAACCACAGACAATGTCAGAGGCGTCTTACCTGGGCTAAGGAGAAGAAAAACTGGACTGTTGCCCAGTGGTCCAAAGTCCTCTTTTCAGATGAGAGCAAGTTTTGTATTTCATTTGGAAACCAAGGTCCTAGAGTCTGGAGGAAGGGTGGAGAAGCTCATAGCCCAAGTTGCTTGAAGTCCAGTGTTAAGTTTCCACAGTCTGTGACGATTTGGGGTGCAATGTCATCTGCTGGTGTTGGTCCATTGTGTTTTTTGAAAACCAAAGTCACTGCACCCGTTTACCAAGTAATTTTGGAGCACTTCATGCTTCCTTCTGCTGACCAGCTTTTTAAAGATGCTGATTTCATTTTCCAGCAGGATTTGGCACCTGCCCACACTGCCAAAAGCACCAAAAGGTGGTTAAATGACCATGGTGTTGGTGTGCTTGACTGGCCAGCAAACTCACCAGACCTGAACCCCATAGAGAATCTATGGGGTATTGTCAAGAGGAAAATGAGAAACAAGAGACCAAAAAATGCAGATGAGCTGAAGGCCACTGTCAAAGAAACCTGGGCTTCCATACCACCACAGCAGTGCCACAAACTGATCACCTCCATGCCACGCCGAATTGAGGCAGTAATTAAAGCAAAAGGAGCCCCTACCAAGTATTGAGTACATATACAGTAAATGAACATACTTTCCAGAAGGCCAACAATTCACTAAAAATGTTTTTTTTATTGGTCTTATGATGTATTCTAATTTTTTGAGATAGTGAATTGGTGGGTTTTTGTTAAATGTGAGCCAAAATCATCACAATTAAAAGAACCAAAGACTTAAACTACTTCAGTCTGTGTGCATTGAATTTATTTAATACACGAGTTTCACAATTTGAGTTGAATTACTGAAATAAATGAACTTTTCCACGACATTCTAATTTATTGAGATGCACCTGTACAGGCTCCATATGGTTAGGAACAGGGTGGGGGCATCTGCTGCCTGCCAGGAAAAAGCTTCATTGGTTTTGCTTTCATCTGAATATGCCAACGCGCTTACGTCACGCGAGAGGCTGCGTGACCTTGGTCCTCTCTTGGACGCGCATTGGAGAGTGACCGGAAGTGAACATTTATAGTGTAAAAGGACTGGATCTGTTTCTCACCCAAAGTGATCATATCACTTGAGAACATTCATTTAACCACAGAGCTGAGATATTCTTCTAAAAATCTTAATTTCTGTGTTCTGCAGAAGAAAGAAAGTCATACACATCTAGGATGGCATGAGTGTGCAAATGACGAGAGAATTTTCATTTTTATGTGAACTATCCATTTAAGCAGCTCAGGCTAAATTAATTAATTGGAGCATAATCAATACTAAATGAACAATGTAGTTCAGATAAGTGTGTATGTGGAACCCCTTAGTTCTCTGCAGCCACTTTGCTTTGGGTCTATAAAATACTTTTTTATTCCCAAGGACCTTTTAGCATTGAATAATTTAAGACATGCAAGATTTTAAGTGAAGCACAGAGAAGTGCAGTAAATCCTCTGAAAGCTCTTCTCTTTAGTGTCCTCCATTAATAGTCATGCTTGCACATTAATATTCAAAAAGTATTAGGCTTGAATTTTATTCTTAACGGTGAACTGTGATTTCAATGACCATTGCGCAAAGACACTGATATTGTATGAATGTTCCTTCATGACCTTTCTCTGCTCGCAGCTCCTGAGTATTTTCATTTGGTTTGGAGTGGTTCCCCCTCACACCATTATCGATTTCGAAGAGCTGCGCCCCCCCAACCCTGAGTATGCACGTGGGATCCTGAAATGTGATATGTCAGATCTCTCACTGATCGGCTGTCTGAGCTACAGTATGGGGCTGATGGTCACATGTACAGTCTATGCCATCAAAAGCAGGGGGGTTCCCGAGACCTTCAATGAGGCCAAACCCATTGGCTTCACCATGTACACCACCTGTATCATCTGGTTGGCCTTTGTACCCATCTTCTTCGGCACATCACAATCCACAGAAAAGGTAAATTGTTAATGAAGCTATAAATGAAGAAAAATATACTGTTACTATATCTATATATCTAAAAAAATTAGAAGATAAAGAACAGAGAGCCACATGTTTTTGATTTTCTGCAGTTTTGTTTTGTTTATGCAGCAACATTTATTCGATAAGTCTAAAAGGTAACACTTGTTATTCTACAAACTTTGTTTAGGGTTTTTTCAAACTCCCTAAACGAAGACCAGAATTTCTGACTGTAACTCCTCCAAGCTCCTACATCCACCAAACTCTGTACAGACCTTAAGACTGGAATAGTGTGCTATGTCTTTCCTAACTGATCAGACTTAGGGTTTTCACCACTGATATACATATAGAACTGGATCGCTGATGCAACGGTAAACTGCCAGCAGGAGGTGAAGCCACCGGAAGTGTTCGAGCAGCCATCTTGGTATGCCCAAACTGTCATAGAGCATCAATGACTGACAGGCGAAAACACCCCCGTTTTACAGTCTCTGATCTCCTGATACAACAGTCGCATTTAGCCCTCTAGTGACAAGCATGTTTAATGTTTAATTTGCTCGTTCTGGATAATCATTATGAGGATCACGATGTCAGAGCATTCACCTGCCCCCGTGTTCAGTCTATCAGTGCAGCTCAACGACCACCAAAAGTAGGAAAAACTGTAATATCTGCTTGTTTAGGGTAACAATACATCCTTACCCCCGAACGGGACTTTAAAAAAGTCAGACCGGGATTTCTAAATCTCCTTAAGTGCCTGTGATTTGCTTGTTTTCATATTGAAGTGCTCTCTGTAGTCATACATGGATACATGTCATAAATACGTGTTTGTTTGCCATTTAAACCTAGCGTATCAGTTTAATTTTAACCACATTTAACCACATCTAATTAATCTTAATGCTAATTTATGAAAATACAGTAGTTCACTGTTAAATCATGTTAGTTCAGAATCAGAATGCGTTAACATATACAACTTTTCATTATAAAAATGTATTAGTACATGTTGGAATTCACATTAACCAAGATTATACAGGTTTGGAACAACATCAGGGTGAGTAAATGATGACAGAATTTTGATTTCTGGGTGAACTATACCTTTAACTATCCCTGTAATTACTATTTAAATGCAAAACTCATTTTTGTTGGCCTAACAGCGTACTGTTAAGATGTTAACCACACCATGCATTTAGTCATTCAGTTTTCCACATCTATTCAATCTGTGGGGGATGGTTTAGCCAACAAAGCAGAGGGATTTAAAAATGGAAAGTATACTCTGACTAATAGAGAGGTCTTTTAGTGGCCGGTCAACCGCAGTGCTCTTGCCCCTCAGGTGCACTTCAAGTCTTTTTGGTTCTTTTTGAATGAAAAGAAAGGCACGCAAGAAAAAGAGACCAGATATGCCCAATTGCATGCAGGAGCAACATAGTCTAATATTGGGCCATGTGTGGCCTGTGGCCAATTTATTTATTTTTGTACGTTTATCTTACATTTTATCATAATGCGGTTCAATTTTAAAGTCTACTTTGTGTAGCATTATAATTCCCTGGAATTTTTTAAACATCATGTTACAGTAAGATGTGATTGCCCAAGCTATTGATTGGGCTTATGTAACATTTACTTAAAGACACTTTAGTTGTGTATTGCAGGAGACTTTTTGCAGTCTTTATTTTGTTACTAGCATTTGATTTGTAAAGTCTCATGAAATGTCAGCGTTCTCCGTAGGCTATCATGGTATTTATATATTATAAATTAACACTGTGTTTGCGTGTTCACCAGTTATAATAAATGAATGACTCACATACCGATAAAAATGATGCATCAGTTATACTGCCTGTCAGGGTTTATTCGTCTGGCTCTCATTAGCTGCAGAATATCAGTGAAGATTATACAATGGAGCTCAAATGTCCACTTGTTATAATGTGAATATTACAGAATTTCGTATTATTTTGTACATCCCCCTTTTGATATAATGAAAGCATGCACTTGAGCTGGCATGGACTCTGCAAGTTTTTTCAAAACCTCATTATTCATGTTATCCCAGAATGATTTGAAAATATTCCAAAGAGCATCTTTTGTTTTTCAGTGGAAGCAAGAAAATCTGATCTTCTGAACAAAGGAGCTAACATGGTCAATGTCACAAATTTGCTTATTTGATTATTGACCTAGAAATAGTGCAGAATCTTAAATACTACTAGTTTGTTTTGTTTCTACATCTACGTTTAGATTTTGAATCTCCCATTTTCAACTTCACTGTATGTACTGTGGCACTTACATGGAATAAAATTATTAGTCATCAAACTGATCTCCAGAAAATGAATTGATCTCTCAACATGATCCCTGTGACAATCAACAGAGAGTGTGCATGCTAAATGTGAAGTGATATCTCAACATTAAAACCCTGACGGCTCATCTACATCATGTGATAGGTCATGGCTGAGGGCAAGCTAAAACATCACCTCTTAATCTTTTTCCATCCTCAACCAGATGTTCATTCAGACCACCACGCTGACAGTGTCCATGAGCTTGAGTGCCACAGTGTCCCTTGGAATGCTGTACATACCCAAAGTGTATGTGATCATCTTCCACCCAGAGCAGAATGTTCAGAAACGCAAGCGTAGCTTCAAAGCTGTGGCTCAGGCTGCCACCGTCTCGACTCATCTCTCGCAGAAATCCAACGACAAACAGAATGGAGAGACCAAAATTGAACCTGATAGATCCCAGTGAAGGAGGTAAAGAGATCATTTTACTGTTGACTTTGCAGCAGCAACCTGTACTGAACGGGCATCATGCAAGTGTTTTATTTGAGGGGTACCAGAGGTGTCCTAGGCCAGGGGTTTTCAAACTGGATTCGGGGAACCCCAAGGAGGCCCTAGGGTGTTCACGGAAAAAGTGTGAAAAAATATGCTAAAACAAAGTTTAAAAGTTTACATTTAACAAATTCGACATTATTACTGTTTTATTCTGCTTTCTAAAGGTTTTCTAAACAATTGCTTATATATATATATATATATATATATATATATATACACACACACACACACACACTGTAAATTAACTTATTTACAGTACCAAAGAAACTTTGGATTTTTGGATGTTGCAACTTGGTTCAAAAATCATAGGGGCATGTGCCCTCTAAGTTGGAATGTGCGTGACAATTCTGGTACTGAATCATAGCCTTCCTGATACAATTTTTGCACAATCTTTTTAATGTCCTTTTAAAATGTTCTGCAATTTGATTTGTACTTGACCAAGTTTCATAGCATCTAACATTTCCCCATATATTTATCTCTAGGTTACAAAGGCCTGTGAGACATGCATCTTGCTACAACCAGGCAAAGGATATGATCAAGACACTAGCTTTCAGGCAAACTGTTGTGTTTGCTAAATCACATTCAGTTTGCAGTTTTAAATGAACAAGAGTCACCAAAGGATATGGTAGTTTTTGTCACATCTGCGACAAAACAAGAGTCCGGGTGAGAATGCTTATGAAACATTAATATGTGCAATATGAACATAAATTACAGGACAAATGGATTCTTTATGTGGAACTGTCATATCAGCTTTGAAGCTGAAACATATTTGTCCCTTTTTATATTTTCCTGGTCACCACTGCATTACCAGTTAAGTTTAAATGATAGGTAAATTCATGATGAAGAAGCCTGTCCAAGAAGACTCCCTTTGGTGAAAAGAAAAACAGTAGAAAATTTCTCCCGCCTGCATTTCGTATTAGTGTCTGAAATGTCCAAATGCACATGGAATCGGACAAACAGTTTGGAAACTTCAGAGAGTCACATGATTCATCAGTCAGCTCTATTGTTGTCTCTTTATCCTACAGATTATATATGATCGTGTAATTAATGGACAGTGACATTATGGGATCAGATCAGTTGATGATTTGTTGTCAAAGACAACAGCTACTGCTACAGCTCTTTTTTTTTTTTCAACAATTCAGCCGACACGGGTGTTTTGCACTCTTTGAGTCTTTGCTTTTGAAAATGTGCCATAACTTTATGTTTCAGAATAAATGTGCTTAAGTGTCTTGTGTTCAGTCCTCATAAAAGGCAATATACTGAATGATTTATTATATTTATTCAAAATGATAGATTACCAAGAGAAAACAATGACAATGTGTAATAAAAACTAAGTTTCAGTTAGACCTACTGGTAACACTTAATGAACACTTGCATTTGTTAACATTAGTTAACTAACAATGAACAATATACAGTATTTTTACAGTATTTATTTATCTTGGGTAATATTAGTTTAAAAGAAAGAAAATAGTTTATTGTTAGTTCATGTTAGTTCATTAACTTTTAACTTTTATTTGAAAAAAATATATTAGTATGATGAAATTAACATTAGCCAAGATTAATAAATGCTGTAAAAGTATTGTTCACTGTTAGTTCATGTTAACTCATGTAGTTAACTAATGTTAAAAAATGGAAACTTATTGTGAAGTGTTACTGACCCACTTTGAGATATCTGTTTTACTAATGTTTCCTTGAGCTCCCCTAGAGATACTGATTTTTAAATAAATATATGCTATTGACTTGTAGATACTACAGATGACAGATGGCCTCCTAAAAATCTCTTTCAGTTTTAGAGACTGAGATTCATGTCATTTTGTGTTTGATGCAGCTGGCATTGAGAGTACTCTTTATTTTCACTTTGTTTTTGTAAAGGGTAAAAAAGAGCCTGCTTGATGTGATGATATTCATAGTTCTTCGTGAATTTGCTAGGTCAAATAACACTTAAGCTTGCATTATTATTTTAAGAAGCAATTACAATAATATTACATGATGACCAGACAGTTAAACTCAGGTTCAAAGTAGGCTTGCCAAGCCTAGATTAATTTTACGGATGTCTTATCTTCTTAGAAAAAAAAAATAAAAATAAAAATAAAAAAACTGGAAAAATGTATTAATTGAATGCATGTTGGAAAAAAATTATTTAATAAAATCCTGAGAATATGAGTTTGCATCAGACTTAATAGTGTGGTTTGGAATAGTGCACTACCATACTACTCTTACTATTTATGCAGTATATAGTATGTATACTTCGCAAAGTATGTGATTTTTTTTCGATGCATGGAATACCTGGATGACCTACTGCCTTCATGTGCGGTTAATCACATTAATCGGAAGTGAATATGAGTTTCCCACTGGTAAATTACATGTGAACATAATATAAGTCAGAAAGTACTATCAAAAAGTTAGGATTTATTTTGCAAGTTCCCGACTTGGGAAGCCACACTGACTGGTGATTGTTCAGAAATCACAAAAAAATCTGTTTTATTACCATGGATGCAAATAAAATATGAATCTCATAACATTTTTTTAAGTTATGCTGAACAACCGTAACTGTTACAAAAAACAACACTTTTTTATTTATCTTTAAAATAACTTTAATGACAGTGCTTTATTTAACTAATAAATTAGGTTAATTAAATCAAAAGCCTGCAGTTGCACAAATAATGTGAAACATTATTGAAATAAACTAGGCCTTAGGCTAAAGAATTTAGTTTGGAGTACTACTACACTCTCTGTTTTTTTCTGTTTGTCAAAAACTGCTAGATTGACACAAATGTCCCAAGAATGAGCTTATTCACCAATCGACCAGGATCAAACCACACATGAATACGATGTTGACTTTTTGACATTCTGGAATGTCTGACCACCATATAAAGGCAGGGTTATCATTTGTTTAAAAATGCAAAAAAACAAACAAACAAATAATTTGAGATATTACATTTTCATATGAATCCATATTAATTTCATATTAATGCCATCCCAAATGTGTATGACTTTCTTTCTTCTGAGAACACAAACAAATATTTTTACAAGAATATCTCAGCTTTATAGGTCCATACAATGCAAGTGAATGGTGACCACAATTTTGGAGCTCTAAAAAGCAAATAAGGCATCTTAAAAGTAATTTTGTCAGCTGTTTAATCCTTGTCTTCTGAAGCGATCTAATCCGTTTTGGGTGAGAACAGATCAAAATGCAACTTTTTTTGCTATAAATCTTGACATCAGCATTCTCCTTGGCAATCATGATTCCAAGTTCAATTACACTTCCTAGCGCCATCTCGAACTCTCCGCATCACTGATATATACTGTATATAGAATTGGATCGCTGACACAACGGTAAACTGCCAGCAGGAGGTGAAGCCACCGGAAGTGTTCGAGCGGCCATCTTGATATGCCCAAACTGTTATAGAGCATCAATGACTGACAGGCGAAAACACCCCCATTTCACAGTCTCTGATCTCCTGATACAACAGTCGCATTTCGCCCTCTAGTGACAATCATGTTTAATTTGCTTGTTATGGATAATATTCGTTACGAAAGAGAAGATATATGTGGATCACGATGTCAGAGCATTCACTGGCCCTGGTGTTCAGTCTGTCAGTGCAGCTCAACGACCACCAAAGGAAATGGCAAAACTGTACACAAGTTGTAATGTCAGAAGGAAAAGCTGTAATAACTGCTTGTTTAGGGTGACAATACGTCCTACCCCCGAACGGGACTTTAAAAAGTCAGACCGGGATTTCTAAATCGCCTTAAATGCCAGGGATTTGCCTGTTTTCATATTGAAGTGCTCTCTGTAGTCATACATGGATAAATGTCATAAATATGTGTTCATTTGGCATTTAAACCTAGCGTATCAGTTTAATTTGAAACAGCTTTGCTTTGCGTCTCCCTCTCTGCACGCCCGCTGCACATGTGATAGAGGGGGAGAGAGCGTGTGCTCTTGTTCAAGTGACCGCGAGAAAAAGGCACTTATTGATGAAAACATAAAACAAGTAACTCTGAACAAACACTTCGATGCTCACAATAAATAAGTCTGAAAATGTCTGTTTGTATCTTACCTCAGTTTCAGTGAACTTGTTTACATTCAGCTGATCTGTTCGCTGATGAAGTTTGTTAGAGGTGCATACTGTTTGATACAGACACACATAACTCGCTCAGGCTTTCAAGAAAAATTCCCAACTTTAAATAAATAAAATAATTACATGTGTAGGATGTTTGCGTTGTAGGGGTGTACATGCAGATTTCAGATATAAAATCGGTGATTGAATGACTAATGTTTACTCGCTGAAATGAGATGATTTCCTATTAAGTCAATTGGGACATTGGAATGTTTGGGCATAGCAATATGGCGGTGCAGTGGCTTCACTGTTTTAACATCATGAGCAGTCTAGTTCTATATTGTAGAAGACGGATCCACTAGGTAATAAAAAAAATAAAAGAGTTAATTCTGACTTTTTATTTCACAACTGTGACTTTATTTCTGGCAATTTTGACTTTATAACTCACAATTACGTGATATAAACTCACAATTGCGAGAAATAAAGTCGCAATTCCGAGAAATACATTTGCAATTGTGTGATAAAAACTTGCAATTGCGACTTTATTTCTCTCTGTTTCGACTTTATAACTCCCAATTGCGAGATATAAAGTCACAATTGTAATGTCGACTTTTATTTTTTGCATTTGCAGTGGCATTTCTCATCATTCTGTCACATTCTCTCGATGCGACAATCTTACAAATATAGGGCCTATAATTAGCACAACTATAAACCATATTATATAGGCATAAAATATTTCTAATGGTCAATGTTTGTTGTAGCTACGCTCGGATGCGCTTTCATTGCCCATCGTACATAAGGAACCATCTGAAAATGCCATCCACTGCGCTAAAACATCGGTGATGTCCAAGCATTCAATCAACTGAATTATGCCTATTATATAGAAGTTTTATGTATATATACATACATATATATATATATATATATATATATATATATATATATATATATATATAAACTGTGAAAATAAATTTTCAAAGACTCTGAAGGTTGTAGTAGGCAGCCAGTGGATAGACTGACTTACTACTGTCATATTTTCCCAACATGTTAACGCAGTGGGTGGAATCTTTAGACAGTTCCTTATGTATGCAATGAAAGCGCATCCAAGCATTTGCTGGCTTTATTCTGTAGCTATAACAAATGTTGACTATTTTAAGTACAATTTCATGCCTTTATAGTATGGTTATTTACTCTTTAATTTAATTGTGCTAATGATATATTTGTAAGATTGTCGCATCGAAAGAATGAGACACAGTGATGAGAAATGCCACTGCCAGTGCAAAATAAAGTCGAAATTACGTGAAATAAACTCACAATTGCGATTTTATATCTTGAAATTGAGAGAAATAATGTCGCAATTGGAGTTATCACACAATTGGGAGTTTTTATCACGCAATTGTGAGTTTTAAAGTCAAAATTGCGAGAAATAAGTCACAATTCCGAGTTTTCATCACGCAGTTGCGAGTTTATATCACGCAATTGTGTCTTTATATCTCGCAATTGCGAGTTTATTTCTCGAAATTGTGACTTTATATCTCACAATTGCAAGAAAAAAGTCACAAATGTGTTATAAAAGTCAGAATTACCTCTTTTATTTTATATTACGTGGCTGGAATCGGCTTCCATAGATATCAGTGTCTGTGCATGCATCAAGCACTAGGAAATGTAATCAAGCTTGAAATCATGATCGTGTTTAGAGAGTGCAATGGAAAGATGTACAGTGAAAAAGGAGTTATATTTTGGTCCGTTCTCACCCAAAACCGTTAAGATTTCAGAAGGCATTAAACCGCTGGTGCTTTTCGGCGCTTCAAAGTTTTGGTCACCATTCACTTGCATTGAATGGACCAACAGAGCTGAGATATGTTTCTAAATTCTTTGTTTGAGTTCTGCAGAGGAAAGAAAGTCATACATGTCTGAGATGGCATGAGGGTGAGTAAATGATGAGAGAATTTTCATTTTTGGGTGAACATTTAAGCATGCAACAATAACGAGGTCATGTGACAACAATGTAACATACTACAGTTTGAAACGTTTGTCATTGCATAATGCGCCTACTGTTAAATATAGCAGCTTACTCCCAACTGAAAAAACAAAAAACAGCCTAAGCTGGTTGGCTGTTCTTTGCTGGTTTAAGGTGGTCTCCCAGCTTGGCCAAGTTAGAGCTCAGGTGGTTTTGTATGGAGATGGAATTGTTTCATATTAACATACAAATGGAAAGAGATTCACAAATAGAAATTTGGTTCACAAATAAATTGAATGAGATCCACAAATAAATGTAAGGAGTTCCACAAAAATATAATGAATTCACAAATAAAAAGAATGAGATTTGCAAATAAAAAAAATATTTACAAATATATTTTTTAACTCACAAACACAACTTTGTCCAGCATTCATTTGTGAATCGTGCGCATTTTTATTTGTGGATCGCTTCCTGTGCAATTGCGGTACACGCATTTGTCGATTTTGAAACAAATCTAGCATCAAGACATGCACACAAATCTACAAATAGGTGGACTCCACTCATTGTCTACTCAAGCCAATCAAATAACGGCCACATTAATTGGATCAATCGTGGCACGTTCTATCTTCAACCAATCATGCTTGTTTTACTATCAGGGCGGGACCAGAGTCACAGCTCTCATGAGCATAGAATCAAGCACATACAGATAAGCTCCAAGGCTGCAAACTTTTAAAGAAACGTATGTAATCAGAGAAATACTGTGACTTAAGTTTCGTATCATTTTCTCTCAGTTATAAACGTGTAGTGTCTTGTTAAATGTCGACAGCTGAAAATTGCCCATTTGTAAAGTGTCCTGATCATTAGCTTTATAGCTAACCTGGCTGACGGTATGAGTCTGCTATTTTAATTTTAACCAAGTTTAACCAAGTTCTTGACTGAAATGTGTTGTCAAATCCTTTACTCTTAATGTTACATGGCAGATCCAAACAGACACACTACTAGACACTACAAAAGATCAGTAGTACAGATAGTGCCTTTATAAAACATGAATCATATTAGATGATCTTAGGAGCACAAACCATCAAATAATACCCTGTATTACACAGTGTACAAGATCTGCTATGGCATTAGTTTGGTTTCACATTATGTTAATGTATTAAAAAAAATAATTAAAGTAATATGTCAAAGGATTTATATTTGTAGCACTTAGTGTTATGGCAGACCAGTCCAATGTTACTTACAAGAAATAATTATGTTAACCCTGTAAAACGATGTGTGTTTCACTTCTTTTCACTAATATGGGCTGTGCGATACAGGAGGACAATAATAATAATAATAATAATAATAATAAAAGAGTTGTGAGGATACTGGAGAACTGGTGCTCTCTGCTCCACATCACAAAAAGATGGAAACAGTTGTGGGACTTTTGTGCTACTGGTGATAAGACAACACAAAGCTCCGTGGCCCAATCTTGTTTGTGTAACAAGTTCTTTTCTATACAGTAATGGACTTGTTTATAACGTGTAACTGTTATTTTTTCCAATCATTTGTGCAGAATGTTCTTACCCTGACTAGAAGTAACCGTCCCAGACAATTGATACAACACCATGACGTGGTTATGAGGATGTTTATGTACAAACAAATTGAGCAAAATGCAAGTACTCCAGTTGTAATGTTCAATTCCAGTGTTTGTGTGTGTAAATACATGTACTCAAATTTATTATCTTTTGTAATTACATGCATGACAACCTGTAATTTGTAACCAAAAAATCATACCTTTTAGCCAACAGACTTGCTTTAAAGTGTTAAAAACTCTTTAAAACCTATTTACCTCAAAATGCCTTGATAGAACTCAATAAAAGATTTGTCAACTAAATGACAAAAAACATTTTGTCAAATGAGAGGAGTCATCATTTATACTCATATTCATATTGTCCCAAACCCAAACGACTGACTTTCTTCTGTGGGAGGAACTCAAAAGGAGATGTCAGGAATTATGATATGGACTGACAGCCTCACTTTCATTTCAGGCTCATTATCAGCATCTACATTTTACAATGTATTCTCATATTCCACAGAAGAAACTAAATAGTACAGGTTTTAAAATAAAACATGAGGGTGAGTAAATGACAGAATTTTCATTTTTAAGTAAGTCAACCCAAAGACAATGTTACGGTTTATTTAAATTTTGTATTGCACTTTCATTTCAAGACATGACATTGTAACTTAAAAGAATCAGAATCAGAAGATCAGAATCAGAAACAGAATGAGCTTTATTGCCAAGTGTTCTCGTGTACACAAGAAATGTTTTTAGGTGAAACAAGTGCACACACATTACAGTGAGACACAGAATATAAAACATGGTAAGCGTATAAATAGACATACAAATAATATGACATATAACATAGAATGGTGTATGCACATGTGCAAGTGGTAATGTATGTGCAAGGTAGGGGAATATACAGTTATTGAATTAAATGTGAATTTACATATGTACATGAGATAAGTATTTACATTATTGCACTATGGAGGAGTCCTGAGGCAGTTTAATTTTTCATGTGGAAAATGGCCTGAGGGTAGAAACTGCGCTTGTGCCTGGATGTCCTGGCGCTCAGTGCTCTGTAGCACCGGCCAGAGGGCAACAGTTCAAAGAGGGAGTGGGCAGGGTGTGTGGGGTCCAGAGTGATATCATATTACACATTTTAAAAGGTGTCCTGTATTGGAGCTGGAACCACTGAGTTTTGGAGCAGGTGAGTCAAGTGCTCAAAGTTGATGGGCAGTAAACAGGGGAAACATCTGAAAAAGATGGCAATAACCAATTATTGTTAATTATTACTGTCAGAACATGATGCTGTATTTTAGAAAGGGACCCCGTAATAGAAACTCCTAAAACATTCACACAAAAGTGCTAAAATGCAAAATTCTAATAAATATTACCTTACAAATACTTTTATTAAATACATTTACATAATGTGAAACCAGATTAATGCCATAGCAGATCTTGTACACTGTGTAATACAGGGTATTAATTTATGGTTTGTGCTCCTAAGATCATCTAATATGATTTGTAATGCTGGCACCAGAATGTCTACAACTAAAAGGCACCATTTCCGTTATAAGTCAAAGAACTCTGCGAGAATCAACGTCATAGAACTCTCTCTCAAAAGCTGAAATCTACACCTGAATATGACCACATGTGATACATTGCAAATCGCCTTTGCATTGTTTTACAAAGCTGAATCTTCACCTGAATATCACCACAGTGTGATAAATTGCAAATCACCTTGCTGCCCCCCATTCTCTCTCCCCCTTCTCCCCCTCAACAGCTCTGGACCAACACAAAGACACAAGATTTATATGTAAAAATATAACAAATACCATGAAAACAAAGAATGCAAATGTATGTGTTTGATATCATTTAAGAGGTCTCTGTGCGACTGGTATAGTGGTCTCTTTCCCATGTTGATAAAACTAATGGTAACAAAGTTATAAGGTCTTTGCCAAATACTGCATAATTCTGGAGGTTTCTCCCCCTCCTTGACCTACAATTGAAATGATCTTCTGTATGTTAACAAGGTTAAACCCCAGGAAGTCAAGAACCCATTCACCCCCAAATATTCATTGTTCAAAGGATAATACCATTTGGTACACAATTTATTCTGTCTAGATATTTAAGGAAAGTTGGCAGGAAGCTCTGGGAATCTGTAAGCAGATCTCCCATGCTGTACCACTGCATGTAGTTTTGTCAGGAATGTTTCTTTGAATTGTCTTTTATTTTTAGTAATGCTTGTTTATTCTGATCATGTGAAATTGGCTTTGATTTGAATTTCTGCAACAATGTTTTATATCCTACCGACAAATAAATTGTTATTATTTGATTTATTCTGAATTCCTCTGAAATCATTACTGGAGCTTTAATATAGGAGGAAGCCATTTAAAGACTCTCAGTTTGAATTTAAACCACTCAGGACAACCAGGTAGGACAACCACCTAGGACAGCTGGGTAGGATTTGAATTTCATTAGACCAGGGTAGACCATACTGGAGCTTTAATATAGGAGAAACCACTCAGGACAACCGGGTAGGAGAAAGCCATTTAAAGACTCTGTCACTGCTCACCGCCCATCTTAGCAAGTTGTATGTACGTGACTAAGCGGCAATATCGTCTGGTTATGAGAAAAGCCAAACCAGACGATATTAGTTAACCCTACAACCGCTGACTAAGAACGGAACTGGCTATCCATTTTCGGGAGGTTTACGTAATTTAATAACAGCCAGCGTAAGTCTCCAAAGATCGAAAGGACAATGAATAGAAGAGGATTTAGAGTAATCAATAACCTAAAAATGTTAAATTAAAAGAATGATCAGAAATTAATTAGAGCTTAAATATAAATTAGAGGTCAACTTAAAATTGGAGTCAGATTAATATAAAATTGGAGTCAGATAAAATGAATAACGGAATTAAATGTGTGAATTAACAATAATTGCTTTACTTCAGCGCTTAGAAAAGACAGAACAACGCAGAGACCTTCAAGGGCAATTTATTGAAGTTCCACTCCGGAACGGATATAAAATTATCCCTTTTTACAGATTCATGTTTTATAAAGGCACTATCCGTACTACTGATCTTTTGTAGTGTCTAGTAGTGTGTCTGTTTGGATCTGCAATGTAACATTAAAAGTAAATGTTTTGATGACACATTTCTGTCAACAAACTTGGTTAAAATTAAAATAGCAGACTCATACAGTCTGCCAGGTTAGCTATAAAGCTAATGATCAGGACACTTTACAAATGGGCAATTTTCAGCTGTCGACATTTAACAAGACACTACACATGTTTATATCTGAGAGAAAATGATACGAAACCTAAATCACAGTATTTCTCTGATGACGTCCGTTTCTTTAAAAGTTTGCGGCCTTGGAGCTTATCTGTATGTGCTTGATTCCATGCTCATGAGAGAGCTGTAACTCTGGTACCGCCCTGATAGTAAAGCGAAGTGTGATTGGTTGAAGATAGAATGTGCTACAATTGGTCAGATTAATGTGGCCATTATTTGATTGGCTTGAGTAGACGATGGGTGGAGTCCACCTATTTGTAGATGTGTGCACATCTTGACGCAAGATTTGTTTCAAAATCGACAAATGCATGTAGCGATCCGCAAATAAATGCACGCGATTCACAAATGAATCTGGACAGAGTTTGTGAGTTAAAAAATATATTTGGAAATAATTTTTTAATTTGCAAATTTCATTTTATTTATTTGTGAATTCACTTTATTTTTGTGAAACTCCTTACATTTGTACACTGGCACCCAAAAGTTTGGAATAATGTAAAGATTTTGCTGTTTCGGAAGGAAATTGGTACTTTAATTCACTAAAGTGGCATTCAACTGATCACAAACTATAGTCAGGACATTACTGATGTAAAAAACAGCACCACTATTTGAAAAAAGTCAATTTAGATCAAATCTAAACAGGCCCCATTTCCAGCAGCCATCACTCCAACACCTTATCCTTGAGTAATCATGCTAAATTGCTAATTTGGTACTAGAAAATCACTTGCCATTATATTAAACACAGTTGAAAGCTATTTGGTTCATTAAATGAAGCTTAACATTGTCTTTGTGTTTGTTTTTGAGTTGCCACAGTATGCAATAGACTGGCATGTCTTAAGGTCAATATTAGGTAAAAAATGGCAAAACAGAAACCGCTTTCTCTAAAAACTCATCAGGCAATCATTGTTTTGAGGATTGAAGGTTATACAATGCTTGAAACTGCCAAAAAATCTAAAGATTTCATACAAAGGTGTACACTACAGTCTTCAAAGACAAAGGACAACTGGCTCTAACAAGGGCAGAAATAGATGTGGAAGGCCAGATGTACAACTAAATAAGAGGATAAGTACATCAGAGTCTCTAGTTTGAGAAATAGATGCCTCACATGTCCTCAGCTGACAGCTTCATTGAATTCTACCCACTCAACACCAGTTTCATGTACAACAGTAAAGAGAAGACTCAGGGGTGCAGGTTTTATGGGAAGAATTGCAAAGAAAAAGCCACTTTTGAAAAAGAAAAACAAAAAGAAAAGGTTAGAGTGGGCAAAGAAACAGACATTGGATAACAGATAATTGGAAAAGAGTGTTATGGATCTTAACCCCACTGAGCTTTTGTGGGATCAGCTAGACTGTAAGGTGCAAGGATTTCTAAATTTGGGAAAATGTCCAGGATTCGGCTTTAGCTGCATTATGATGTGCATCTGGTCTAATACTTCAATGTGTGTGCATGCATATTTACATTGCTTTAACCCCTCTTTGTAAGTCCCGCCTTCTCACACCAACTGGTCAATTATAAGAGTCTTGCAGCCTTGGCCAAATTCCTGCCCGTCAATCTCTCCGCAAATGCGCAAAGCGCTGTTGTGTTCAGCATCAAACAGCTTGACAGTAGCAGCAAATGACAGCTGAGTGGAAACTATGCCCAAACGAAAGTGCAAATTTACAGAAGATTTGCACAAAAAATTCCCATGCTTTCGTCCAGGTCGAGATCTGTGGGAAACAGAATGTATGACATGTAAAGCTGGCACTTATGTGTCAGTTGCTAATAAAGGTGCAAGTGATTTAGAAGCACACATTAGCTCTGCAAAGCATAAAGGGTCAGCAAAAGGTGAAAGTTCATCAGGTAAACTAGATAGCAAAGTTTGGAGACAAACTTTATGTTGGCTTGACAAAGCCTTGTATGAAAGTTTAAAATAGTTTGAAGAGTTGATAGTTTGAAGGTCTTAACGTCAGACAGACAGAAAGAACATCTTACAGATAGACAGCCAGCTGCAAGAAGTCCTATACAACCCTATCCCTTGCTTGTTTTTCTGAATGGAAAATTGGTTGCTAGGGTAATCCCATATGGTTGCTAAGCAGTTACCAAGGTGATACTAAAAAGGCTCCTTGCTACCCTGAGTCAAATAAACGAAACCAGATGTCTCTGTGATGTTCTGGTGCAGAGATATGTGATTTGTTACTTGGTTGCTAGGGTAACCCCATCTGGTTGCTAAGCAGTTACCAGGGTGATACTTATAAAGGCTCCTTTCAATCCTGAGTGAAATAAGTCAACCCGGAACTCTCTACGATGTTCTGGTGCAGAGATATGTGATTTGTTACTTTGTTGCTAGGGTAACCCCATCTGGTTGCTAAGCAGTTACCAGGGTGATACTTATAAAGGCTCCTTTCCATCCTGAGTGAAATAAGTCAAACCGGAAGTCTCTACGATGTTCTGGTGCAGAGATATGTGATTTGTTACTTGGTTGCTAGGTTAACCCCATCTGGTTGCTATGCAGTTACCAGGGTGATACTTATGAAGCCTCCTTTCAATCCTGAGTGAAATAAGTCAGCCTGGAAGTCTCTAAGATGTTCTGGTGCAGAAATATGTGATTTGTTACTTGGTTGCTAGGGTAACCCCATCTGGTTGCTAAGCAGTTACCAGGGTGAAAAAGGTGTCCTCTTTTTGGAAAACCAGAATATGGTCACCCTACATAAGAGCAAAATCTGTACATTATTCCATACTTTTGGCCTAACCAGCGTAAAAGTGCCCAACATCCCTCTAAAAGCAGCCTACAGACCAGCATGGGAGACCAGCTGTTAGTTTTTATTATTAGTTTTTTTTTAATTGCACGCCACTTTGCCGTAAGAGCAGTAGGGGGCAGTGCGGAACGATACGAGCCCGTATTCAACACGACGAAGAGCAAGCGTCGGAAGTGACGGAAAAAGCGCTTTGTGGTTTGTTGATGTTTGTGTCAAACTCTCGCTCGTTCTTACGAAAGAAAAGCCTCGAACCCCAAAGGAACACAGTCGTTTTGTAACACTCGTATTTAAATCACCGATGTCAGGACGGGTGTAATTATTCATGTGTCGAGTCAGACTGCTCATAAACAAGTGAAAAGCCGTGTATTCTGTCTGGACAACTCATAACAACACAAATCACAGCAAGCTGGCCAGCTATGACAATTCTCCCGAAAAAGAAACCGGCCTCGACAGTCGGTGGCGGCGATCACACCGATGAACCGGATAGACGAGGCGGCTCTGAACCTCATTCACACCCTCATCCCCTCGGAGGACGACCGGGCCCGAGACCCAGGGCCTCTCCGCCGCCGTGGTCTTCCAGAGAGGAGCGGCGGATAGAGACGAGCGCTCGCCCGCAGCCGGCCTCCCCGCAGCCCGGTCCCGCTGGAGCTCCGGTCGGGCAGTGTGAAGGCAGCGCGAACTCGGTTGGAGGTCGTGTTGAGTTACCGTGCGGCACAGGTGTCGTTGGAAGCTGCTTCTCGGGACCTGGACTCAGCAAGCGGAGACGGCAGGCGGTTTGCTCCAGCGGTTTGACAGGTGGAGGAGGAAGAGTGGGGGGAGGAGGAGGAAGTCCTGCATCGGAACCCGAGGAAGGAGCAGGAGGCAACAACAGTGAGGACGAGTATGAGAATGCGGACAGACTTCAGCTTGTGGATCCAGTCACAGTCGAGCAGGTATTGGATATGGAAAATATCACAATACGTTCAACACTACGCTGTACACTATACATATATATATATATATATATATATATATATATATATATATATATATATATATATATATATAATTTTTTTTCTGTATACAAAATCAATGCAAATAAGCAAAAAGACAACAACACAGCCAAACTATAATGGAAGGCAATATATATACAGTGTATATATGTATACAAATCAGATAAAGAGCAATAACATGCATATACAGAGCTTTTACATCAAATTATATTTTGCAAATAAATCAACAAATAACTTAAATGCTTTGTTTTTCTTTCCAATCTTATTAGGGTTTCAGTTATCACTATATTTGGCAAATCGATGCAAGATCTGTCTTTGAGAATAATCCAAAAACCCATTTAATGCATTGCTGGAGTTCTTAAACCACAACACCTAATGTAAAGATTTAGATAGATATTGCATTGGCTATATTATATTTACATCGATTTCATATTGACTGCTATCCTCATTATAATTACACACTGATATACTCAGTGATCTACAAGTCAATCTCAAGAGAGTTTCTTTCATTCAGTCTTAATGGAGATATTTTCCTAATGATAAAAATTTTCCAGATTGTGAAAAGCTTTGAAAGACACTGCAAGTTAAATGTAAGTTAAAGTAAAGAGGCAGCTAAGACTAACCATGTCATTAGGCAAAATTAAAATTATAAATTAAGTGCCCAAATACTTTTTATGGTCACTATATATATATATACACAGACACACACACACACACACACACACACACATATGTGTATATATATATATATATGTATGTATATATGTATGTAATATATAAATATATATATATATATATATATATGCAAAAAACACTATATGTCCTCATTGTTCTAAAATATATTTGTTTGGTTGGTTGTTTTTTTTTTTTTTGCTGACAGCAAGAAGAATGGTTTGAGAAAGCCCTGAGGGAAAAGAATGGCTTCGTAATAAAAAAAATGAAGGAAGATGGAGCATGTCTTTTCAGAGCAGTTGGTAATATGTCTTTACTGTGTCTGTCCAAGAATTATTTTATTTGAAACTGAGTAAGTTTACATTTTGAGAACAGCAGCACTTCAGTGTAGTTTTGAAGCTTGAACAGCTTTTTCAGTCCACAGAAACCTTGTTATTGTACTTTAAGTGGGAATTATATCACTAACTGACTGCAGTTTACACAGTTATAATGGAATTTTATGTTGTTGTTTTTTCTTTGATTTATTTCAAGCTGATCAAGTATATGGGGACCAAGATATGCATGATGTGGTACGGAAACACTGTATGGATTATTTGGTGAGTCATTTCAAATATTTAAAGGAATATTTTGGGTTCAGTACAAGTTAAGCTCAATCGAAAGCATTTGTGGCATAATATTGATTACCACAAAAATACATTTTCAACTTGTTCCTCTTTTTCTTCAAAAAACAAAAATCGAGGTAACTGTGAGACACTTACAATGGAAGTGAATGGGGCCAATCTGTACACGTTAAAATACTCACTGTTTTAAACGTTTAGCCACAAGACATAAACAATATGTGTGTTACCATGATTTTAGTGTGATAATATCACTCACAAACCTTTTCTGTGTAAAGTTATTGCCAATTTTACAACTTCATTACCATGACAATGTAATGTCAACAAACCCTAAAATGACTAAAAATGACAATTTAAACAGCTTTACAGCTCAAATAATACATGAGTTTTAACAGAAGAATTAATGTGTGTTTTTATACATTTATAAGCTCACATTTCTGCTTTTAAGCCCTACAGAAGTTGGCCCATTCACTTCCATTGTAAGTGCCTCACTGTAACCTCAATTTTTGCTTTTTTCTTTCAAAATTTATTTTTGTGATAATCAATATTATGGCACAAATGCTGTTGATTGAGCTTAACTTGAATTGAACCCGGAACATTCCTTTAAGAACAAATTATTTGCAATGAATCAGTAATATCAAGCGTACGATTCATTGTTAACCCTCAGTGCTCCAATTGCAGACGAAAAATGCAGATTACTTTTCCAGTTATGTCACTGAGGACTTCACCACATATATTAACAGGAAGAGGAAGAACAGCTGCCATGGCAACCACATTGAGATGCAAGCCATGGCAGAAATGTACAACCGGCCAGTGGAAGTTTATCAGTACAGTGTCGGTTAGTCGAGATTCATACAGTGGATATCTATTCAATTCTTGGCATCTTACAGGCTGTCTGTCATGTATTTAGCATAGAAAAAGGCATTTTCACTTTTACGGTTTTATATGATAACTCTTGGTTGTGTTTTACAGAGCCAATCAACAAGTTCCATTGCATCCACGAGAACAACGATGAGCCGATTCGTGTCAGTTACCACAAAAACATCCATTATAACTCTGTGGTGAATCCCTACAAAGCCAGTGTTGGGGTGGGGCTGGGCCTCCCCTCCTTCAAACCAGGGGTAGGTGTTCTAAATAAGACACATGAATATAATCATATGTTATGGGGGATTTTTTTCCCCTGTTTGATGGCGTAGTTGTCTGAGTACTGCTTCTATTAGCTTGCTGGAATGGGCATTCTGTTATATTCTTTCTATATAGTATGCTGACCAGTGTCTCATGAAAAACGCCATTACGACCTCCGAGGAGTCTTGGATTGAGCAGCAGATGCTGGAGGACAAGAAGAGAGCAACAGATTGGGAGGCCACCAATGAGGCCATCGAGGAGCAGGTGGCTCGTGAGTCCTACTTGCAGTGGCTTCAGGACCAAGAGAAGCAAGCGAGACAGGTATAAACCAGCCCATTTTGTATCTGGATCATTATTCCAATCTAAGCACATTCCAACTGTATGTTCGTTATTTAAACACTTCTCGATCTTCAGCCTCGGAAGGCTAGCGCCACCTGCAGCTCTGCCACAGCCGCCACATCCAGTGGCTTTGAGGACTGGAGATGCCATTCACCCTGTCAGCGAAGCTCCGCCCCCTCTCTAGAGCATCCAGGCCCAGCTCACCCTGAACCCCCTGTCAAACCTCCTTCCCCAGCAGGAGCCTCGCTGGTTCTTCCCAAACCCCCCTCGCCCTGTGCCCCAGGTCTGTATGTCTGTATTTGTGTGTTTTCAAAGCTAATGCACATGTCTCACTCAATACCTTATTGGTAAAAATTCTTCCTTGATTTCCTCTGGAGGTCCAAGTCATCAGTCTTCTGCCAACTCGTCTCTGGTGTCTCTGTACCCAACCCGGGGGTACAGAACTATATTGCAGGATATGTCACCTACGGCCTTCGGTAGGCATCATAATTTTCAGTAGCTCATTTGAAAGCCTAATTGTGTAAATGTGCTTTGCTTATAAAAAGGTGCTGTAAGCGATTTAAGCCGTTCTGGAACTTCCACCAGACTAGCCGTTGAATTAGACACGCCCCATCTTTCAAAAACCCCGGACTCCCTATTTTGCAGTCCGACCCTGAACGTTTCGCTGGAGCAGGACACCATACCAGCACTCATATGAGCAGATATGGGCTGCCATGTGAAAGCGCACAATGATAGACGAGGAGAAAGTCTTCTGATTGGCTAAACAAATGATCTGACAGTGGCCCGTGGACATCTTTTCCCCCCGCTGCTTACCGAGCCTAGAGCTGTTACAGAGACAGGTGTATTTTATGGCTATTATTTCTGTGATATCTGACAGGTAATAGAGGTATTTTCTGCATGTCATTAAAAAAAAAAATCTATTACAGCACCTTTAACACATTTATCTTAAAATAAATACATCTATTGCATGGAATTATGCAGATTTTTGCCCTGGAAATCAATGCAGAAAAAAAACAACAACAACAAGATTCCTTAAGTTGTGGTTGCTCTGTTTTAAGGTTTAACAGATTGGGAAGATGACAATGTTCTGGCCTCAGTACTGGCTGCTTCACAACAAGAATACCTCGATAGTTTGAAGAAAAATGCAATGCACAGAGAATCTTCTCCAGACTGCAGTTGATGCACTGGACAACATAGCTTGCAGCACAAACCACGGAGCAACACACTGTTCCCAGCTGCATTTCTTTATTTCAACACCATGCAATGTTTCTTCCTCTCCCCTCTTTATAAAATCAACTGTATCCTGATCTGTCCCTGGGGTGGGAAGCTAACCTGTTTTCCTTAATTTCATTAACTCATGGACCTAGTTAGGTGCATGTTTAAGAAAACATTGTAAAATGTAATATTAAAAATATCATCTCAATTATTTATTAATATCAGGTGTTTTCTTTATTTGGTTAGAATAAAATATACTAATTTGTATAAGCAGATGTTTTGATGAATGTTGAAAATGTTTTGATTGTTTTCTAATTTTTCAATACTGAGCAATGCAGCAAGCTGCAGATCTTTGGTCATTTAAAGATGACCAATAAACATTGTTTACTGATTATGTACCAGAACTGAAAGAAACAAAAACAATTTCATGTTTGTGCACTGTAAATAATATTAAGTGAAACCAGAGGATTAGTATTGAACATCGAGATATCTGTTGGCACATCATAACGTAATGTAGCATGTCTTTACAAATGGCTACATTAATTGTTCAAAAGAAAAGTTTGGGAAGTGTACATTGGATACAATTCATACAATTTCGTGGGGTAAGAAAATCAAATTATTAAAATGTAAAATCTTTCAAATCATGCGATTGTGAATCATGTGTGTTCATATTGTTTAAAACTAACTTTAAAAACGAATATACAGTGAGGTTCAAAACTCTGGGAGCACATTGAAAATCTGGGATTTAAAATATTAATTTAAACAGAGAAATAAAAATTTGTAGAAAATTAAAAACTAAGAGACATTATGATGTAAAATGTTTGAAATATTAAAATATTCTGCACTATTTCTAGGTCACTAATCTAGGCCAGTGTGTGACATTGACCATGTTAACTCCTTTGTTCAAAAGCTCAGATTTTCTTGCATCCCTGGATACCAAGGAGCTCTAAAATACGATTGAAACACACAAGATGCTTTGGAACATTCTCAGATCACACTGAATAAAGTGGATCATCATGGTTTACACAAACTTATTACCAGCTCGAGTGCAAGCTGTTGTTAAAGGAAAAAGGGGGCATACCAAAAACCAAAAGAATCTGAAAAATCATGTTAATGTTTCAATTAAACTTTAAACTCAAATTGACATATATATATATATATATATATATATATATATATATATATATATATATAAATTGGCCAAAAGTTTGGAATAGCTAATGTACAAATTTTGCTCTTATGGAAAGAAATTGGTACTTTTATTCACCAAAGTGGCATTCAACTGATCACAATGTATAGTCAGGACATTAATAACGTGAAAAATTACTATTACAATTTGAAATAAATGTTCAGAACTTCTTAAACTACTTCAGAGAGTTCTCATCAAAAAATCCTCCACGTGCAGCAATGACAGCTTTGTAGATCCTTGGTATTCCAGCTGTTAGTTTGTCCAGATACTCAGGTGACATTTCACCACATGCTTCCTGTAGCACTTGCCATAGATGTGGCTGTCTTGTCGGGCACTTCTCACGCACCTTACAGTCTAGCTGATCCCACAAAAGCTCAATGGGGTTAAGATCCATAACACTCTTATCCAATTATCTGTTATCCAATATCTGTGTTTCTTTGCCCACTCTAAAAGCCAAAAGTGGCTTTTTCTTTGCAATTCTTCCCATAAGGCCTGCACCCCTTGAGTCTTCTCTTTACTGTTGTACATGAAACTGGTGTTGAGTGGGTAGAATTCAATGAAGCTGTCAGCTGAGGACATGTGAGGCATCTATTTCTCAAACTAGAGACTCTGATGTACTTATCCTCTTGTTTAGTTGTACATCTGGCCTTCCACATCTCTTTCTGTCCTTTCTGTTGTTCTTTGTCTTTGAAGACTGTAGTGTACACCTTTGTATGAAATCTTCAGTTTTGTTTTGTGGCAATTTCAAGCATTGTATAGCCTTCATTCCTCAAAACAGTGATTGACTGACAAGTTTCTAGAGAAAGCTGTTTCTTTTTTGCCATTTTTGTCCTAATATTGACCTTAAGACATGCCAGTCTATTGCATACTGTGGCAAATCAAAAACAAACACAAAGACAATGTTAAGCTTCATTTAACGAACCAAATAGCTTTCAACTGTGTTTGATATAATGGCAAGTGATTTTCTAGTACCAAATCAGCAATGTAGCATGATTACTCAAGGATAAGATGTTGGAGTGATGGCTGCTGGAAATGGGGCCTGTCTAGATTTGATCAAAAATTATTTTATTTTTTTTCAAATAGTGATGGTGCTGTTTTTTACATGAGTAATGTCCTGACTATAGTTTGTGATCAGTTGAATGCCACTTTGGTGAATTAAAGTACCAATTTCCTTCCAAAACAGCAAAATCTTTACATTATTCAAAATGTTTGGCTGCCAGTGTGCGTGTGCGTGTGCGTGTGCGTGTGTGTGTGTGTGTATATATATATATATATATACACACACACACACACAAATACACATATACACTACTGGTCAAAAGTTTTGAAACACTTGACTGAAATGTTTCTCATGATCTTAAAAATCTTTTGATCTGAAGGCGTATGCTTAACTATGTGAAATTAGTTTTGTAGACAAAAATATAATTGTGCCACCATATTAATTTATTTCATTATAAATCTAAATTTTAATAAAAAAAAAAAAAAACAAATTAATTTTGAAATTGATGACTGTCCAAATAATAAAGAAAAGCAGCCAGTAAGTGCCCAACATAGATGGGAACTCCTTCAATACTGTTCAAAAAGCATCCCAGGGTGATACCTCAAGAAGTTGGTTGAGAAAATGTCAAGAGTACATGTCTGCAAATTCTAGGTAAAGGGTGACTACTTTGAAGATGCTAAAATATAACACAGTTTTGATTTATTTTGGATTTATAATTATCATACATACACAGTGAAATTCTTTTTTTCACATATCCCAGCTAAGCTGGGGTCAGAGTGCAGGGTCAGCCATGATAGAGCACCCCTGGAGCAGACAGGGTCAAGGGCCCAACAGTGGCATTTTGGCTGTGCTGGGGCTTGAACCCCCAACCTTCTGATGAGTAACCCATAGCCTTAACCACTGAGCCACCATAATTCCCATATATATATATATATATATGTATGTATGTATGTATGTATGTATATGTATGTATGTATGTATGTATGTATATATATATATATATATATATATATATGTATGTGTATATGTATGTGTATATGTATGTATGTATGTATGTATGTATGATAAAGAATGTGTTTCAAAACTTTTGACTGGTAGTGTGTGTGTATATATTTATTATTATTATTATTATTATTATTATTATTTAGATTGCAGTCTTTTATTTTGAAACGGGTTAACCGGAAGTGGTTACCGTGGTTATTTGCTTTGCAGTGTTTTTATCGTCAAGCTTCCTGAAGTACCGGCGGCTGAGTTAGTTTCGCTAAGCATAAAAAAAAGAATGTCTTTTGGTTTTAATGATGACTAATTTATTTGATCGGATATGAATATGATAATGACGAATAGTGATTCAGTTCAAGAGAGAAGTCAATTGTCGGACGACATAATGAGGTTTTGCCATAAATAATTTAGACGAGCTCAAGTAACTGTTTTGTAATCTCGAGCTCTGTGATTCAAACCAGTTCTTATTATTTTACTCATTTAAATATATAGTTGGTTATCTTTATTAAACTCTTTACTGTTGAAGCCTTGCGTGACAGTGTTTAAACTCCACGGACTGTGCAGATATGGGATAACACACAGCAGTAATCGGATTAATCGGGTTTGTAATTTATTGTCCGTATCATCATTCAGCTGCTTTACTGATATATTTGTAGTTGATTATGCTGTATTAGATTAAACGAAAGTAATACATGTCATTTTTCATTTATAAATCCAGTTGTTTGAATGCTGACATGGATCAGAACAGTCGAGAGACTCGGAACAGTGGAGGAGGTGAAGATATGTGATCCATCCATCCTCCCTCAATGTCTTGATCAGACGGGTAATTATTTTAAGTGGTGCAGTTTTGAATGGTTAGTTCACCCAAAAAACGCCTCAGTCACGATTCACTTTCATTGTGTGGAAAAAGGTGCAATAAAAGTCATCACATCTCCTTTGTGTTCCACTTAAAGTGGTAGTTCACCCAAAATGAAAATTCTCTCATCATTTACTCACCCTCGTGCCATCCCAGATGTGTATGACTTATTTCATCTGCTGAACTCAAACAAAGATTTTTAGAAGAATATCTCAGCTCTGTCGGTCTATACAATGCAAGTGAATGGGTACCAAAAATGTGAAGCTCCTAAAGCACATAAAGGCAGCATAAAAGTAATCTATATGACTCCAGAGGTTAAGACCCTGTCTTCAGAAGTGATATAATAGGTGTGGGTGAGAAACCGATAAATATTTAAGTTATTTTCTACTTTTACATTTTTATGCGGTTTTTTGAGCTTCAAAGTTTTAGACCCTGTTGACTTGCTTTGTATGGGCCTACAGAGCTGAGATATTCTTCTAAAAATCTTCATTTGTGTTCTGTAGAAGAAAGAAAGTCATACACATTTGGGTTGGCATGAGGGTGAGTACATGATGAGAGAATTGTAATTTTTGGGTGAACTATCCCTTTAAATGGGTTTGGAACAACATAAGGGTGAGTAAATGATGACAGAATTTAATTTTTGGGTGAAACCCTGAGCAGAAGCATAATATTCTGAGTAATATATGATCAAACTGATTACCCAAGATTTGTGTCAACCTAGTCTTTCACATGCTATGTTTCCACTTGCTTTACAGATGTTGCTTATTCAGACAGTGATGTCCCATCAGAAAACCACACAGACTTCATCACAGAGGGTAACCATTGTGTGAACGAAGATCACAGGATGTCTTCAGACCCAGAGGGGATCTTGGAGTCAGAGTCAGCAGACCTTACATCAGAGGAGAACACTCAACCACAAGAACATTTAACAGATATTCAGAAGCTACATATTGTTGATTATGACAGGTCTTTGGGTGCTGGCAGTTCGGAGACTGATTCTGGCAAAGCATCTGAGGACTCTGCCCTAGTGGACAGTGGCCATGATGACTCGGGCGAGTTTGTTGTAACTGTGTTAGCCCGGGGTAAAGTGGAGGAGCAGGGAATGGGGATGAAAGGGGCCTCATCCCCTCTTTCCGAGACCGGCACACCTCTTGGACCTCCCTCGCACAGGAATGAGGATGTGACAGCGGATAGATGGAGACAACACAGGAAGCATGTGTTTGTGCTGAGTGAGGCTGGGAAGCCCATCTACTCTCGATATGGTAGCGAGGAGGCCCTGTCTTCCACCATGGGAGTGATGATGGCTCTTGTTTCCTTTGTTCAGAGTGGAGATAATATCATTCGCTCAGTTTATTCGGGTAAGTCCCTTGTGAAATACAAGTCAAGTCAGTTTTATTTGTATAGCGCTTTTCACAACACACATCATTTCAAAGCAGCTTTACAGGAAATCATGCATTAACAAAAAAATTAAACTGTAATATATATAAAGTCTTAGAGTGATCATTGTGTAGTTTGATTAAATATGATTGTAAATTTTGTATAGAAATTAAATAATAATTGTATTTAGAACCCATGTGAGCAAGCTGTAGGCAACTGTGGCAAGGAACACAAAACTCCATAAAATGTTGGTTAATGGAGAAAAATAATCTTGGGAGAAACCATACTCACCGTGGGAGCCAGTTCCCCTCTGGCTAACCAGCATGAATATAATGCCAATATTAGTTATTTATGTGCAGTGCAGTTCATGGTTTTAAATTTGTAAATTAAGTAAGCTTTAAGGTCCATTGTTTAAAAATTTTTTTTTTTTTACTTTAAGATTAATGACTAATGTCTTTGAAGTTCATCCTGGATTAACTGCAGAAGGTCACATAGATGCATTGTCCTTTGTTAGTTGGCTGATGTAGGCATTTGTTGGCAATTAAATGATAGTCTATGTACTCCATTTCAAGAGTGTAGTCCATCAGTAAACAAAGGTGATGCAGGCAGAGATCAATGAGGTGCATTGCAGTTCAACCGGCAGGTCATTTCGGTGAGGTTCAGTGGGGTCCATCTTAAGTCCAAGGTTCAGGCAGTGGCATATGAATTATCCAATGTCTTACAGTTGGAGTTGGCATCAGTTTATCCTCTGAAGTCAAAAGACTGAAGTGATGTCTGGCTGGCACCACCTGTAGTTTGTCGTCATCTTTCAGCGACACGTAGCAGTGGAGTCCGACACCGAGCAGGAACGGAGCTGGATCTGGCTCTGGTAACCTCTGGATATGAATCCCGAGGTTGAGACATGGAAACCAAAAAATTAATGTTAGCGTAGATGCAATTCAATTTTATGCAGAGTTATAGATCATGATGGATGTTTCTGGTTCCGGCAGACCTAACTAAAGCAGCCTAATTGTGAGTTGATGGATAAATTAGGTGTATGCCTGGTTAAATATATGAGTCTTTAGTCTAGACTTAAACTGAGTGAGTGTGTCTGCATCCCGAACAGTGTTAGGGAGAATATTCCATAGTTTAGGAGCTAAATAGGAAAAGGATCTATCTCCATTTGTGGATTTTGATATTCTAGGATCTATTAACAGGCCAGAGTTTTGTGATTGTAATGAATGTGATGGAATATAGCATGGTACAAGGTCACTTATATACTGTGGAGCTAGATCATTCAAAGCTTTGTATGTAGTTAACAGAATTTTAAAATTAATACGAAATTGAACAGGTAGCCAATGTAACGGCGATAAAATGGGGCTAATATGATCATATTTCTTGGTTTTAGTCAGTACTCTGGCTGCTGCATTTTGAACCAATTGAAGTTTATTTATTGAACTTGCTGGACATCCTCCCTGTAATGCATTACAATAATGTAGTCTTGAGGTCATGAACGCATGAATGAGGTTTTCGGCATCAGCAGCTGAGAGGATATCGTAACTTAGCAATATTTATTAGGTGGAAGAATGCTGTTCTACAAACACTGGAAATTTGATTTTCAAATGACATTGGTATCAAATATAACACCTAAGTTCTTTGCTGTTGAAGACGATGTAACATCGAGAGACAAATTATATTTTAGCGGCTTATTTTTAGAGGTTTTTGGTCCAATAACTAGTACCTCTGTTTTTTCAGAATTGAGTAGAAGGAAATTTCTGGCCATCCAATCATTGATTTCATTGATACACTGAAATTTTGTCTGGTTTCGAAGAAATATAAAGTTGGGTATCGTCGGCATAACAGTGGAAACTTATTCCATGATTCCTGATTATATCTCCCAGGGGAAGCATGTATAAGGAGAAAAGCAGAGGCCCTAAAACTGATCCCTGTGGCACTTCATACTTAACTTTGTTTACACTGACAAAGTGGTAGCAGTCTGCTAAATAGGACCTGAACCATGCTAATGTCCACAAATGCCAACATAATTCTCCAACCTATTCAAGAGGATGTCGTGATCTATCGTGTCGAAGGCAGCACTAAGATCTAAAAGCACTAGAAGAGAAATGCAGCTGCACTGACAAGATGAAAAGAGCAAGTCATTAGTAACTCTGATAAGTACAGCCTCTGTACTGTGGTGTGGCCTAAATCCTGATTGAAATTGTTAATATATACTATTTCTCTGTAGAAATGAACATATTTGGAAGGATACTACCTTTTCTAGTATTTTCGACATAAACGGGAGATTTGAAATCGGTCTATAATTAGACAATTCTCCAGGAACAAGCTGTGGCTTCTTAATAAGCGGTTTGATAACTGCCATTTTAACATTTCTTGGGACATGAGGAGTTAATAATATTAAGAAGAGGTTCTGAGATTACAGGGAATACCTCTTTTAAGAGCTTAGTTGGTATTGGATCTAACATACATGTTGTGGCTTTTGATGTTTCGATAAGTTTTGTTAGCTCTTCATGACCTGTGACTGCGAAAGATTGAAGTTTCATGTGTGGAAAATTATGAGACACTGTTTTGTGAGGTCAGTTGATTGCATAATTCCAATTTTATTTCTGATTATTTCAATTTTATCAGTAAAGAAATTCATGAAGTCATTACTATTGTGCTGCAACTGAATATCTGGTTCAGTCAATGCTTTATTCCTAACCAATTTAGCCACAGTACTGAATAAACACCTAGGATTGTTGTGGTTATTTTCTATGAGTTTGCTCAAATATGTTGACCTGGATCAGAATAAGGCCCAGGTGATCTATATACTGTAGCAAGGGCAAAAGATGACAGAGATTTTTTTATTTATATCTGACGGTGTTACATTAAGCATTATTAGTTCAAAAGACTTATATCCTGTCCTCTGAGTAACATCAAACACGTCACTGTAAATTGTAGCAACACCTCGTCCTCGACCCTTCAGACAAGGCTCATGTTTGTAACAATAACCTGGGTGAGTAGATTCATTTAAACTAATATATTTATCCGGTTTAAGCCAGGTTTCAGTCAAACAGAGCACATCCATACTATGATCTGTAATAATTTACAATTAGAGCTTTGGTTGAAAAAGATCTAATGTTTAGTAGCCCTATCTTTTATATGATGTTTATCTTCACATTTTTTTTTTTTTTTTTTCAAGTTTGACCTTAATAAAAAATGTTCTAAATGATTTAGTAAGAGTTTTGTGTTTGGTAGTTCGGGGAACAGACACAGTCTCTATGTGATATCTAGGTGATGCAGTACTCTATGTGTTTGTCTGCTTCCTGACCTGGGCCCCAGTTAGTCAAATACTATCATTATTAAGACTATGAGCCAAATTACTAGAGAGAAGAGCGGCACCTTGCCTGGAGGGATGGAGTCCGTCTCTCTATAGCAGGTCAGGCCTACCCTAAAACACTTCCAACTGTCTATAAATCCTATGCTATCCTCCATACAGATGTTTATTTATCGCTAGTTGAATGATTAGGCTTAAATTGTTAATATGAAAAGACTGGCTTAAAAAACCCATGAAATCAAAATCTGAGTGTCTCTTGTGGCTTTTAATCCATGTTTGTTAGTTTGGAGGCCATCTACGTATGTGCTGGTGTACTACTAAATTTGTCAAAATTAACTTTTAAGGAGACATAATTAGAGGTAGACCGATATATCGATTTTACTGATTAATCAGTGCTGATAGTTGCTTTTTTGGAACTATCGGTTATCTGGAAAAGTGCATACTGATAGTTGCCGAGAGTTTTATTTTTATTTTTTCTCTGTGTTCCTCTATGGCCAGCACTAGAGGATTCTACAGTTACAACAACTGTTTCAGCCTCTAGAAATGAAATAAAAACAATTACTGACACCTCGAGGAGATTTGCTATATAAATCTGTCATCATTGACAACATTTATCTATTTTTGTATTTTCTCACTTCTGTGCATATTTTGATTAGACAATGAAGTGTTCAAAATTTAATCAAGGGCATCAAGGGCATGCAACTATTTAAAAATGTGCTCTGTCTGCACATGCATTATGTCTTTAACTTCATATCATATCTGAAGTATAATAAACCTTAGTCCTCATTAAAGGTACACTTGGTAATTTTTCCCCATTGAAAAAGTTTTACTCCTAAAGAAATTAATTTTAATTTTGAAACTTATGTATAAAATCATGACCACTCACATGAGATGAAGACTCAAGTCATATCAGTAACCTTATAAAAGCTGCTTTATTCTACATGGGGCAGGGGCGCCCTCATGGGGGCTGCCATTTTAGAATCACATGACATATACACACTGATCAGCCACAACATTAAAACCACCTGCCTAATATTGTGTAAGTCCCAGATGGGCTGGTTTGAGTATTTCTGTAACTGCTGATCTCCTGTGATTTTCACGCACAACAGTCTTCAGAATTTAGAAGCCAAAAACCAAAAACATCTAGTGAGTGGCAGTTCTGTGGACTGAAATGCCATGTTGATGAGAGAGGTCAACAGAGAATGGCCAGACTGTTTTGAACTGACAATGTCTATGGTAACTCAGATAACCACTCTGTACAATTGTACAATCTGTACAGTTTCCGGTCTCCAGTGTTTTCACTCGCATCGTTGTATATTCTTAGCAGATAATGTAATGTTTAAGGTATTACATTTGTAAAAATTGTCAAAAAAACATGTCGATACTTCAGAGTCGAGATGACCTTTTTTTTTTATAGACTGCCTCACCTGAGTGTGTAGATGACATGAAGAGGTCATGGTCAGAGGTTAGTTACATTGATATCATTAATTATTCTGAGTTGTTATGACAGCCAACAATGGCACAGGTTGAGCCTGAAATAAATTTTACTCCAATTATTATACAACTTAAATGGTTGTTCTTCACTGGATCGCTCATTTTGGCAGTTTTTACTTGGCGTCTCGAGACCGGAAATACAAAACAGGCAATAAGAATCAACATGGCACCGCCCAGTGGTTGCTCAGGAAAACTGTGGATAAAGGCTTTTAACACTGCACTTAACCCTGTGTTATCTTCCTTCTAAACCCCGCTTTTAACCCCGGGTAAAGCAACATCTCACACTTGTAATTTTGACAGGGGGTTAGCACTACTCCCAGGCAACATGTCCAAGTGGGCCCCACATGGGATTTAAGTGGATTATATGGGCGCCATCTGGGCATTGGATAAGAGTGGGCACTTTGATGGGCTGAATGTGGGCCCCAGCTGGGTTAAGGTTGTGGGCCACAGTTAGGCTGCCCATTTGGGCTATAGCTTATATAAAAATTACTTCATTTCTGTTTGTATTTGCAGTTGATTTAATTTACTAGGTAACAACTATGATTGTATAAAATAAAAAATATTGATTCAATTTTAACTTAATATGGTTAAAAGAATATGACATAAATTCTGTGCATTTTTAAATTGTTTTGTGTGTACTGTGTGTGTATATACAAAATATATATATATATATACACACACACACACACACTGTGTTCATGTTTTAATTTATTGATATTTTTACAAAATGTGCTGCTCAAAAACAAAATTTTTCTTATCTAAATAAGTCACACAGCACTTGATCAATCAAAGCACTTGCATCATGCAGTCCCTCCCCACAAGCTTTGACGATCGACATGTGTCAGCATGCCTCCTCCCGCCTTTTCTTTAAAAAAAAAGAAAGGTCACCACCTGAACACCGTCATCTCCTGTGTGTCAAGGAATATAAACTATCAAGGTAAGATATATAGCCTGCATTTAACCTTTTACAGCTGCTTTTGTATAATTGGAGACTTGGAATTCAGGGAAGTTAAAGCCAAGATTTAATGAACTTTAACGAAAGTTAGCCAGCCTAGATTTAACAGAAACTTGACATAATCTAGCAATCGAAAGATTAAAAATTATAACAATTGCAGTTAGCTAGCAAATTGCACTATAAAATGTGCGGGCTACAAATAAAAATCACTGTCAGAGGATTTTTATTATTTATTTATTTATCTATCTAACACTAAACCTTTTTCTCCTTAAAGGCCTCATGATAATGGCCAAGGCAGTGATGAGATCAGGGAGAGAGAGAGAGAGAGACAGCCAATTGACTTGAAATGGTGCTTATAGAGACATTCTGTCATTGTTTGCTTACCATGTCCAAATTCACATTTTCTTTTTTCCTTGGAACTCAAATGAAGATTTTAACTGACACTTTTCCTGTTAAATATGTAGAAAGACATTTCAACATCATTTACTTAAGTAAACAAAGTTTTGGTAAATGGAGCTTACAAGAATAAGTTTTTTTGTTTTTTTGCTCTGATTGGCCTATGCTCATGTAACTTGCTTCATAGCTAAACACTTTTGCTGTATTGTTTATGGGTTTGATGAGTTGTGCCGTTGTTGCTGCAGTAGTAACCTTGACTTAAAAAGAAATTATTATTTTGCTTCACAGGTAACCTGAAGCAGAACCCTTTGCTGCCAACTGTCAGAAGAAAGAGGAGACAGCTATCGAGTTTTTTTATTTTTTTTTTACACAAACCTATCGATTTGCGTCAGAAGACGTTAATTGATTGACTGGAGTCTTGTAGATTACTTTTATACTGCCTAAATATGCCTTTTGGACCAGGAGACCTGTATACTTACATTGTATGGACAAAAAGAGCTGAAATGTGCTTATAAAAATCTTAACTTCAGTTCTGCTAAAGAAGGAAAGTCACATATCTGGGATGGCTTAAAGGTCAGTAAATCATGAGAGGATTTATTTTTGGGTGAACTAACCCTTTAAGTCCATTTTTGCTAGGAATTCTTCTTCCTGCCCAGTATGGGGTATATGCATGAAGAAAGTGAATCACCAAAAACACAAAGAAGAATGTGAAAGTTAAAGTGGAGATTGACTGAGCGGGGAGGAGAATTTATAGTAAAAATATTGATAATAATTAAATATTGATCTGTCTCTCACCCACACCTATCATATCCTCTGAAGACATTGATTTAACCACTGGAGACGTATGGATTACTTTTATGCTGACTTGTGTGATTTTTGGAGCTTCAAAATGTTGGCACCCATTCACTTGCATTGTATGGACCAAAAGAGCTGAGAAATTCTTATAAATATCTTAGTTTATATTCTGCTGAAGAAAGAAAGTCATGTACATCTGGGATGGCATACGGGTGAGTAAATGATGAGAACATTTTCATTTTAGGGTGAACTATCCCTTTAAGTGACAATTTTTTTCAGTTCTGTAGAGATAAAATTCATTTGCATGGCCTATTTATCATGAATGCGTTAAAGTGATGCTCCTGTTAATTTTCTGCAGTTCTGGTAGTATTTAAAATTGACTAAATTGCCTTTTCTATGTCTTGTTTTTCTGTGCTTTTCTTTAGGTATGAAGCTGAGGAGTCTGTTCAGGCCCAGGAATGAGTGCTTTTTGTCCAGATTTATTTCAGAGGTTTATTCTGTCTTTTGTCTTGATGTAATCAACTTGAATAAAAACATGATTTACACATTCTGATGATTTGAAGTCATTTTCATCATAGTTCAAATATTATGTTATGTAATTTCTTGGACATTAAAATATTAGAGCTATAGTGACAAACTCAGCTGACTTTAGGCATTCTTGGTTTGGTCAGGCACAGGTTTACAAAAACAATGTAACAGAGTTGGAGTGGTTCAAAAGTGCAGAGTAGCACATTAACTTGACCCACATCAATCAGGTTTATTAAATTAAAAGGGGCCCACTTTTAGCCCACTCTGGCCCCACAAAAGCCCCATAGAAGAGGAAATAATAAGGAGCCATTGTGGGTCCAGCGTGATCACCCATATGGGCCCCATAAGGGCTCTATTTGTAGCTCACCTTGGCCCCATTGTTAGCACCCATTTGGGACCCAAGTGGACCCATATAATGAACATCCACATGGGCCCCTCTTAGTGCCTACAATGTCCCCATCTTTTTCCCACATGGGCTAAAACACATGGGGCCCATGTGGAGCTGATGGACAAATTTTTCTGGACTCCATTTGGGTTGCCCATTCACAGCCCAAGTAACAGCCTATCAAAAACCCACATGGGGCCCACATGGAAGTGTTGGCTGGGGGGGTTATAAAATCTCGTTCCGGAGCAGGGTTAGCCCCGTGTTGCTGTGCCAAAGGTATACAGTGTGAAACGATGCAGTGTTTGAATGTTACAGAAAGTTGTTTAGCAACAGACAACCAATCAAATAAAGCCTCAATACATACCTCATTAAATATTCATTCGCTTTGTACCATTGCTGAAACTTTCACGTGCTGTTTTTATACGTTCTCCGTCTGAGGAAAACTGGTAAAGTGTCGAACGGTGGTGGCAAATGCGATAACTGCCATGATGAAGAGTCAGTATTCTGTGTTTTCGAGGCATATTTCAGAATACAAAAGACAAACAGAGATGATTTGCTTGGCGACATTTCCACAGAAGAGCAGAGCAGCTCCACTGACAGGTTGCATGTCTGTCATAAGCTGTATTTGTCCAATCATTGGTATCGACTCTGCAAATATGCAAATAAGAACATTAACCAGGGGTTTACGAATGAACAGTGTGAAACATCGGAACATGAATACCCAGGATTAATTATTAATCCAGGGTAAAGTATAAACAGTATGAAACAGGATAACCCAGGATTCCATTTACCAGGGCTTTAGAATAACCCAGGGTTAGCGTGTTTCAAGTGTGAAAAGTCATTGATTAGTCAACCTGCACTTAGGGCTGTATACAAATTTTTGTGAAATAAGATTCTCTCTAGCAAATCAATTATGACTGTAAACTAAAAGCTAATGGCTGTATGGTCATTCTGTGTCAACTCAACCAGAGGTCCCTGGCTTAAAATTGAGCTTTTGCTAATTTTTTTTAAGGGTGAAAGAAATGCATAAATGTTGATAAAAGCCAAAATATTAAATGCCACTAATCAAATTGATGATTTATTTGCATTGTATTGTTGGACAAGACAAAATAGCTACCATGTGACCCTATTTGGTTTTCGACCTCTTAAAAACGTAATTTAACACTTTACGCATGGAGCCACATTGAGAGCCTCTTATCTCTAGCATTTAACTATATAGGGCCTAATCAATTAAGATACAAAAAGGAAAGTTTATCATGAACCAGTATCTCAAAGGACATTAAGATATCTTTAATACTTCTGTAGTTATAGGCACTCCAACTTTGGAAAAACAACACAAAAAAGTGTTTCCCCCATTTTTGGACTAATACCATTGGCATGTAAAGCAACAAGTGGTGCTGAAGTCAACTGATTTTAGTAGTAGACCTACCTATCTCTGTGTAAACAATAAAATAATGATGCAGCCACCTTTCCAAGGTTATTTTTTTTACCTGTAGTTTTGTCTAAAATCATGGGTGAAAATTGACATTTTGACCCCCCTCTACAAAATAATGGATTACTCTGTAAATACTGGTCCACGGCATTTAATATTTTGGCTTTCTTCGTCATTTATGTTTATCTTTCTTCAGAAAAATTAACAAAATAAAAATATTCTGCCAGGGAAATTTGGTTGATTTGACATGGAATAACCCTGTTTCAAAAATGGCCTGTATCACCTTCATGTTGCAAAAGGAAATATAAAAAAACAGGAATGAAAACTGCACTCGGTGATTTCATGGGGTCTTTAAATTGTTTAACTTAATTTTACTTGATTTCTAACATAGTTGAATATTATGTGGTTACCAAGAACTGAATTTATGCAAATTAAAAGGAGCAAGCTGTGCTAGATTAGACAAATCAAATCATTTAATTTAATTAATTTGTGTGAAGAAATAATAATTTAACAAGTAAAACTTTGTTAAGTCAGATTAGACAAACTTTTAGTTACTCTGGTTATATTTTAATTGTAAATTAATTGTATCACATTTTTTTTAAAAATATATATATATATATATATATATATATATATATATATATATATATATATATATATATATATATGTATAAATTAGCGTCTAAAGACAATCATCATTGAAAGTAATTGAAATTCCAATTTTATTTTTTTTAAATGGCTGGACAAATTACGTTGATGAGAATTTGGGAGATATTTGCTTAAATGGAGTGTGTCAAAGTGTGTAAATCCTTTGAATGAATTTGCTGAACAAATAAAGTTCGTCTGGTTTCTTCACCTTTGTTGTCACATTCTCTCTTGTAGATGAACATACGGTTGTGTTCATGCAGAGAGGTCCTCTGGTGCTGGTGGCCGTCTCCTGCAGCCGCCAGTCAGAGCAGCAGCTCCGTCACGAGCTGCTCTACGTCTATAACCAGATCGTCAGCATGCTCACGCAGGCCAGCATCACCCGCATCTTTGAGCACAAGAAGAACTACGACCTGCGCCGTCTACTGGTTGGCTCGGAGAAGATTCTCGATGGTCTCCTGAACCTCTTGGACTCGGACCCCAGCTTCTTACTCTCCGCTGTGCACTGTCTCCCCCTGGCCTCGTCTCTCAGGGACTCCCTCAGCCAGATCCTCCTAAAGGCCATCACGCCCAACCTGGTCTTCTCCATCCTCATAGCCAAGAACCAGCTGCTCACCATAGTCCAAGAGAAGATGGTCATTGAAGATGCCAGACTGGACCCTGCTGACCTCCACCTTCTGCTTAATCTCATCGGGGCCTCTTCTGCCTTCCAGGCCGGGGAGATCTGGACGCCCATCTGTCTGCCCAGTTTTAACCCTGACTGTTACTTTTATGCATACATTTCCTATCTGGACCCTCCAGAATGTACTGTGTGTCTGGTTCTTCTCTCCACTGATAAAGAGGCATTTTATTCCATGGCTGAGTGTAAGAGGAAGATCGAGGAGGCGATGCAAGCGCAGAATGCACTGAACTCCATAGCGAAAGCTCACTCGTACAGTGTTAGTCAGGTGGGAGTTTCTGATCTCAGGCATTTCATGTACAAGCCCTTTGATGTGCCAGACAACCATCGACAACTAACACAGTTCACCAGGTAAAGCAAATGTATAGAGGGTTGAGAATTCATAAAGGTAAAGCTCACAAAATCAAGGGGTCCATGTCATATTTCACCTGCAATACAAAATAAAATGCTAAGAAATTCAGTTTTGCCTAAAGAAAATTAAGTCTATTTTTAAGACCATTTAAGGTTAGCTGCATTGTGACCTTGTGCATTTTATGATCGTTAAAGGGGTAGTTCACCCAAAAATTAAAATTCTCTTATCATTTACTTACCCTCATGCCATCCCAAATGTGTATGACTTTCTTTCTTCAGCAGAACACAAATTAAGATTTTTAGAAGAATATCTCAGCCCTGTAGGTCCATACAGTGCAAGTGAATGGTGATCAGACCTTTGTAGCTCCAAAAATCACATAAAGGAAACATAAAAGTAATTCAAATGACATCAGTGTTTAAATCCATATCTTCAGAAGCGATATAATAGGTGTGGGTGAGGAACCGATCAATATTTAAGTCCTTTTATACTCTAAATCTCCACTTTAACTTTCACTTTCAGGTGTGAAAGTGAAACAAAACAGGCACCACATGTGACAATCAGATGTAAAAGTGAAAGTGGAGATTTAGAGTAAAAAAAAGATTACAATTTTGATCTGTTTCTTACCCACACCTATTATATCGATTCTGAAGATATGGATTTAACAGCAGGAGTATTATTAATTACTTTAATGTTTCCTTTATGTGATTTTTGGAGCTTCAAAGGTTGGATTACGGATAACGGATTCACAAGAAGAAAAAATAAAGAAGAAAAAAATAAAGTTCTAAGGATAAATTATAAGAGTTTTATAAGAGAGAATTATAAGTGCAGTTTTCTTAAGAATGCCACGTGACAGGCTTTGACATTGTCTGATTATACTTCTGCTCATGAGGTTGCCTTGTCTAATACAACCAATTCAATACTTCAGTAGTGGTAAATCATAATGATACATTTATCTATCTCTTAACCTTTTTTTTTTTTTAAGTAGCAAGCACCTCCCGATCCCTTTTTTTTTGTTAATGTAAATGCTGGATATTTCTATGGACTCTAAAGATTGTGGAGAGAGCACACGTATGCAGCACATCTGTTTGAATTGAATAGCATAATTGGTCACCACATTAATAAGCTTCAAAATTTGAATTTTTGAATTTCATAATAACATTTATTCATGGTTTGAAAGCTGAAAATAAAAGTTACATAAAACACAAACTAGTCAAAACGTATTTTGGTCTAAAATCGCATTTCTACATAAAGCCCTGTGCGACTTCTGACTCAGCTTGATAGAACACGTCACATTTAAAACAACCCAGTAAATAAATTAAACATCTTAATTTTTTAGATTTAAGACAACTGTGATGTTATCGTAACTTTAAGATGTTATTTTAAAATGATTTTAAAGAACTTTTTTTTTTTTTTTTTTTTTTGAGACTTTGAATTCTTAATTCAAAGAACTTTCTTAAGAAGTTTTTTTCAGTAATACTAAATATTTGTAACTTTTTTCTTAAGTTAGAAATTAAGAAAAAATTGGTAGTTAATAAGAATTTTCTTCTTAAGAATGTTTTATGTATCTGGCCCCTGATCACCATTCACTTGCATTGACCTACAGAGCTGAAATATTCTTCTAAAAATCTTTGTTTGTGTTCTGCAGATGAAATAAGTGACACATCTGGGATGGCATGAGGGTGAGAAAATGATGAGAGAATTTTCATTTTTGGGTGAACTATCCCTTTAATTCCCCCATTCTCATTACTGTAATGCTAAAAAAAATATCTCACTCTAATTACAGTAATGTGAAAATAATTGGTTGTACTACCTTATTTATGCTGATTACAGTATTACATGACAATTCAAGAACAAAAAATAAATAAAAATAAAATAAAACATCCACATTACAGTTATGAAAATGTTGGAGGAAAATGTGCTTAATTTCCGTGACAATAATGTCACAATGCAGAACATTTTAATCGTGCTAAAGATAGGTTTTGTTTTAGATTTGCAAAATGTTATTTCTTTTTTCTCTTCCATATTTTCAGGTGAAATGTGAACTGCAAATGTTTTTATAAAATTCACATATAAAGCAGTGTTTTATAATAAAAGAATAAAATGTTTTTATAGCCAGAATTTTTGTCTTTTGAATATTTCATCATGCAATATTCATTACTTTTAGTCAATGTAACTTTTTTTTTTTTTACTAAAATGGCATCTAATTTTATTCAAAAAAACAAAAAAACAACAAAAAAACGATATGACGATATGTGAAAAATGTATCTCACATACACTACCTGTCAAAAGTTTGGGGTCACTTGCATGAAACATTTCTCATGATCTTAAAAATCTTTTGATCTGAAGGCGTTTGCTTAAATGTTTGAAATTAGTTTTGTAGACAAAAATATAATTGTGCCACCATATTAATTTATTTCATTATAAAACAAAAATTAATTAATTAAAAAAAAAAAGTTTTTGAAATTGATGACTGACCAAATAATAAAGAAGCCAATAAGTGCCCAACATAGATGGGAACTCCTTCAATACTGTTTAAAAAGCATCCCAGGGTGATACCTCAAGAAGTTGGTTGAGAAAATGTCAAGAGTACATGTCTGCAAATTCTAGCCAAAGGGTGACTACTTTGAAGATGCTAAAATATAACACAGTTTTGATTTATTTTGGATTTTGTTTAGTCACAACATAATTCCCATATTTCCATTTCTGTTATTCCATAGTTGTGATGACTTTACTATTATTCTAAAATGTGAAAAAATAAAATAAAATAAAGAATGAGTAAATGACCCTAAACTTTTGACCGGTAGTGTATGTAGGATGTGTTAATTGTACAGAGTTTAGCTCTAACAGCTCAAGCAAGGGAGATCCCCACCATACAATGAATTAATTATTTAAATAAATTGTTTCTAGATTTAAAACAAAAATAAATAAATTGTGTTAGTTCATTGTTAATATCTTGCAGTATTATAATTTTTTTCTCATCATATTTTTGTCAACAGTGTGTTTGAATTAAAACCATTTGATTGTCGTAATAATGCATCTTTTTCGTCTCGTTTCCGCTATCTTTGACCAAATCCAAAAAAACCTTCGTATACATTTTCCTAAGTAATTTCAATGACGAGATTAACACTGCTATTAAGGCAGCCCAAATTGCAAGTTTGGGGCATTTTGCTTGTTGTGAACACCTTTGTGATTATACACAAAATAAATGTATGTGCTTTGATGTTTAACTTGGTGTTTCCAATTGGCAAGTGTTTTTTATTTGTACTTGGTATTCATGTAAAATTTTGTAGCCTTTCTAATTACTGAAGCACTTTGCTGTGAGTCAAAGCCTCATGAAGAACACACTTAAACTGCCTTTGAAAAGTATCCAAGAGCTTGCAATGTTCACTATAGCTGAGCTCATGGTCACAGTCTCACATATTTGAAAAATGAATTTTACGGGAGAACTGAAAGAAATTGAAAGTATGTTTTCTTAATTGAGCCTATTATTTAAGAAGAGATGCAGATGAATGGAGACGAAAAGCTCTTTTATTGAGAGCACTCTGCTTGTCATGAGATTGTGCGCTACAATGAGGCGCCACTAATATACTTTTTTGAAAATATTGGGATTGAGAATGACAGACAAACACAAATGAGATCTAAAAGAGTCATAGACAAATACACCTATGTTTTCACCCCTTCCGTGCCTCATGGGTTTATTGTATATGTGCCTCTGCAGCCCTGAAATGGAAGCCCCTTACAGCAGTGAGGAGGAGAGAATGAGACTTCTAGACCTGTACAGAGACCTGCACGGCCGTATCCACAGTACCTCACGCCCCCTAAAGCTCATCTATCACGTGGCTGAACGTGAGACTCTGCTGGCTTGGGTATGTGAGCAGTATAGTAAGTTTCTTATGAACATTGTGGGGGGAAACTTCCCCACATGTCCATGACCTGACTTAAATGAAAAAAACTGGTTCTAAAAACACATTTAATCCTTTTGGTAAAATCTGCCTTCATAATATACACTCACAGAGCATTTATTATGAACACTATTGTCCTAATAATGTGCCTACCGTGGTCTTCTTCTGTTGCAGCCCATTCGCTTCAAGGTTCGACATGTTGTGCATTCTGTGATGCTATTCTGCTCTCTACAGTTGTACAGAGTGGTTATCTGAGTTACCATAGCCTTTCTGTCAGCTCGAACCAGTCTGGCCATTCTCTGTTGACCTCTCTCATCAACGAGGCATTTCCGTCCGCAGAACTGCCGCTCGCTGGATGTTTTTTGTTTTTGCCACCAATCTGAGTAAACTCTAGAGACTGTTGTGTGTAAATATCCCAGGAGATCAGCAGTTACAGAAATACTCAAACCAGCCCATCCGGCACCAACAATCATGCCATGCTCCATTTCACTGAGATCAAATCTAGAGTTCTGGAAAACTTGCCGCAAACTTACTGAAAATTTGCCGCAAATTTGGCACTCATTATTTTCACATGCAAATAAGCTTGCTATTCGCAGCAAAGGTTTGCCAGAAGTTTTCAGCTCTTCGCCGGTAGTGGTGAACTTGCAGCAAACCTTTGGCGACAATGAAGAGTTTGCTGCAAAGCTCATTTACATGTGAAATAATGAGTGGCGAATTTGCAGCAAGTTTGCAGCAACTCTAGATTTTTTGTAAGAGATTTTTCCCCATTCTGATGGTTGATGTGAATATTAACTGAAGCTCCTGACCTGTATCTGCGTGATTTTACGCAATGCACTGCTTAGATAATCGCATAAGTAGGTGTACAGGTGTTCCAAATAAAGTGTTCGGTGAGTGTAGTTGATCCTTGTCTGAATGTCTGCCTGCAGGGCAGTTAAATATAGGGCTACAGCTGTGCTTCAGAGAAACACAATATTAAAAGAGAAAACAATAACAGAGATTCAAAGAGGAGTATGTCGACTCATCCCTCATTTTATTTAAAAAAAAGCAAAAATCTTGGTTGCAGTGAGGCTGTAAAATGTTTTATTGGCTTGAATTGTTTCTCGTGAATGTAATATCTATAAAAACCTTATTCAGAAATCATGAATGACTGGAAAAGTGATGGAAATGTATTGGTCAAATGGTGTGGAAACCCAGGCAGAAGGCACTTAAATTACATACTTTAATTCAATTTCTCATCACAGGTCACAAGCAAATTTGAATTGTACACCTGCTTCAGTCCTCTTGTCACAAAAACCTGTGCCATTAACGCCATCACCAAACTGCTGCGCTGGATTAAGAAAGAGGAGGAGCGTCTATTTATTCGATACCCTCCGAAGTACTCCACCACCCCCAACCCCAGCAAAAGCTCTAAAGGAGGTAAGAGCAGAATGGTTTCCTGTTTTTCTGTAAATGCTCTTCACAAGATTCCTTCCATCTACTGATAATCTACATTGATTTTGTTTCAGATGCACACTCATAGACTGACCCACCTGCGATATGACCACTCAAATGGCTGCAATCCCTGCATTTACACTTAGCAACTCTGTTTAGTAGTACAATGGTGTTGAGTTAACCAAATGATACCAATCCAGAGTCGGTTCATAATTTGATACATCATGCTGCTGTTTTTTTATTTTGTTTGTTTTGTTTTTTCCTGTTTGATAGACATGTCCTGCACTGGATCATTAGAATAAATATCACATTTTGAAGAAAGTGATGAGTTCATTTTTACAGAAACCGAAAAGTTTCTGCAAAGCCTTGCATCCTCACAAAAAACATTCAAGCATTACGTAAGAAAAGACTCAATAAAATGTGGATTTTTTTCCCAGTCTTACACAGAGTTGATGGCATTGACTGTGTCAATGGAGCTATAGTTGAATTGTTTTACTTCACTGTAAAATATTTTTTTAGTTTAATTACATATAGATTAGAAAATGTTTGTTAGGCTAGGAAATTAAATATTTGTTGAATTGGTCTCCCTATATGAAAATCAAGAGGCAAGCTATTTATTATGGCTTGAACAGTTGTTCTGATTATGTCTTATTTAGCATGCATACATAGGCTGTGCAAACCTTTACATTGCACCCCTTTCAGTTGTTCTTATGTACTTTGTGATTTATTCTTTTGGCGTTTTATATTTGAAACCAAACAGACCAAACCTTGCTTCATTTTAATAAAAAAACTATTTTGACAAGCTGCAATTTATCAGTACACTTTGAAGAGGATGACAGTTCTTTTATCTCAGTTCTTTAACAAAATCTACTTTACTATGACTTTTTTTTTCTCTCTCTCTCTTTGGTTTCCTCTTCGACTTTCCGGTCTATTTTGACATTTACTCTTTTTGGCATGTGCAAACCATTATGACATCCTCATATTGTAAAAGAAAAATCAGGACACTGTAGTATCTGAGTTTTAAACCACTGGACATAATAGTAAAAACTGTGCAATGTAAAATATTTGGAGAAATATATTCTTGCTATTTTCTCAAGGTTCTTTTTCTGGAAAATGGATTTGTTCAAAACAATGTTATTCAGAGGAATAATATATTGGTGCTGTAATAAATCTCTGAAGTTGCTCAAATTATATCTTGTATTTTTTATTTACTGGCTAAAATTCTAAATGTAGTGCAACAAAGGGGTAAAAAATGTCAAAAGTCGGTTCATCTCATAAATAGGCTTGTGATTGCATTGTTTAGGAATTGCAAACGATGCACAAGACAGTGTAAATTCTCAGCTTATTTTAGTCATACATTTTGTCTTTCGACAAATGTTCTTTGAATTTGGTCAGTATTTCATCATGTCAAATTCATTAATTTTAGTCAATTTTACTCTGACTGAATTAGAACAAAATTTTAGTTGACAAAAATAACATTTTAGTTGATAAAGTGCAAAATGACAAAAACATGTATCCAACTGTAACAGACCAAACTTTTACCAAATATACTGAAAAAATATTCAGAGCTCCTGAAATAATAGCATATAATGAATATATGGAAGGATTAGCTACTTTTTAGAAGTTACTCTGTGTATTCTTTATGTTCAGACAGTTTAGGATGCAACATTGCGTGTAGCTTGTTTTTAAGGAAACAGTGTATTCACAAAGCAAGTTACGCATTCTGATTAGCACAACTTATTAGTTAATAGAACGGTATTAGTGTGTTGTTCATATCTCGCAGTATTATTTTTTTCTCATCTTATTTTCAACTGTATATTTAAAATCATTTGATTATCGTCATGATGAAAGTTTTTCGTCTGGTCTTTGTTATCGTAGACAAAATAAAAAAAAACCCTTCATCAAGGAAAATTTTCTGTTAGTAATTTCGTTGAAGAGATTAACTGCTGGTGTAGGACAACACTGGGAATACATCGGTTCAACAGTGTTTATTTCCCATTTGAGAAAATACTGTTTCAGACATTTTGTTTGGTTTTATTAGCTTTTTCCACAGGCTTTAAAAAAAAAAAAAAAAAAAAAAAACACATTTCTTTTTAACTGTGCATACATTTTCTAAGAGACTACTTAATATTTTATTCTCTAATGTTCTCTCACTGTAGACCTCTAAGGAACAATTGCATTGATGCAGTGATGCTTTCTGAACAATATAAAGCTCTACAGAGCTGTTAAATTAAACCATCTCAATTACTATTAAATACCTTATCCATAACCACTTATAATAAATTAAAATGACATGTACAAAGTGTATCATTACTTAATTTACATTTCAGATTTTAAAAACACATCTGTGCATATTTTCTACATGCATTTATATTTACACGGATATCTCCACCCACAATTACAAGCAACGAATCCTTTCATTAAAATAATCATGGGCACATGTTAACTTTAAGAAGTGCCAGTGAAATAAATTACATTAAATGGCATCTCACAGTAAGGTAAAACAGCTATGGCAAGAGTCAAACATCAGAGGCTAATACATGAGGTTGAACCTTATAAAGACGAAAAGCATATATGGCCACGTTAGAATTACACCAGAACAAAGGGCGAAAGAACTGCAGATATTTGCACATGTTTTTCACAAACCAAAATCCTCAGGCCAGAAATGATCATTTTAGCAACACGTTCCTGAGCTATACTGCCCAAAAATCCTGCTGCATTGGCAACTGTAACCTCACATACAATAAAACATAAATCTGCTATGTAATATTCAATTGTTGCAGGTGGAAGAGGCCAAACACTTTCCAACATAGAGAAATAAGTGTAGAAAAAAAAGAACTGAATTTAAAACATTTTTAGGTTAACTGGATGGATGAGAATCTTAAAATTTAAAGGGACAGTTCACCCAAAAATGAAAATTCTGTCATCATTTACTCACCTTCATGTTGTTCCAAACCAGTATGAGTTTCTTTCTTTCAGAATGTTTGTCTCAGTCACCATCCGTGTTTTTGGTACTCAGAAATAGTAATCCACAACAAATTACTATTTACTTCTTTAAAACTGTAATCAAACTTTACTTATTACTTCTTTCAAAAGTAATAACATTACTAACTACTTTAAGTTACTTTCTATAACAATTTTTACAGTTTCATGTTTTTCCGCTTAAAATTTCAAAACAATGTCTCTATTTTCTCCTTGTTCATTTTCCTTTCAGCTGTCACAGAAACACAGATGTACAAATGAACATAATTCATGTTTTAAATGTATTCTACAAAAATAATATTATTTTAGAAATGCATAACATACGTAATGTACTGAAAATTAATAGACTTAATTGAAAGTCAGTAACTGTAATCTGATTGCAATCATTTAAACTGTAATGCATTACACTACTTTTTGACTAAAAGTAATTAGATTACAGTTACTTTGTAATCAGATTACATTAATTTTCATGTAACGAAAAAATGGGTGAACTAACCCTTTAAATCTGACAATGCTGAAGAATTAAATAAGTCTCTATGTGCTTTGAGGAGGGGAAGGATACAGGACAGAAGAGACAAATTCTAATGAATGTTGTACCGTCATTGATCTACAGTCAGTTTTAGACATCCAAGTGCTTTATATGAAATTTGAGGGGTTAAAGGTTGAGTTTTCCTGCACATGGTTCAGGTGCGTCATTGCTCTGTTGTATGCCATATGCACTGACTTTCGCACATTCGTTTTTTTGCCCTCCATCAGACGAAGACGATCAACTGTGTCGTCAATGCCCATGTGATGGAGCTTGTCCAATGGCAGCCACTGCCTGTGTGTACATGAAAACCAAAACATGAGCAGGATAAAAACGTTGCAGATCTAAATCACATCTCAGTGTTGTATATTTTGCCATACCAGGTTCTCTTTGTGTCAAAAAACAACACAAGAAAGAGCTTCTCCTCGGTTTCCTCCTGTCTGCGTCTGCCCAGTTTCAAAACTTCTTTAGGAGGTACTGGGATGGGAATGCCATTGTGAAGCATTCCTTCCCGGGGCATTTTGGGGTTGACAATCTGTTGAAAACCATCATTAGCATGAATATGGATAGAATAAATCACGCATTCAAGTGACTAATGAAGACATTAGCTAAATTCCAAAACCTAGTGAACTACCTAGATCGCATTTAAAGGCATCATAGGCATGCACCTGACATGATGCCTGTTCCGAAAGGTAGGCAGTAGCATTATGCTTCGTCTAAGATACCTCGTTTAGGCCAAATTCTTAGGGATCATTCACATCGAACGCATTTTTGGTCCATTCCTCTCTATTTTTCAAATGACGTAATCCAGTCGGTCTGTGGCACCTATGTAAAGTGTTCCAAATCAGTCACTTTTACAAGGTTCCATTACAGTTAGGAAGCTACCTTTAGAAGAGTGTTGCCTATGTAGACAGAAGACAGCTCACTAGGCTTTGGAACAGAGCTCATGTCTATTGCTGGGGTGTCCAAACTACGGCCCGTGGGCCATCTGTGACCCGTCAACTGCTCTGATGCGACCTGCGAAAGCTTTTAGATATAGAACAGATTTTGGCCCGCTATTGAGAAATGTTATGAAATTTATATTCTGAACACTGGGTGTCGCTATCAAGTGCAGCCACATTTCACAGTGCATCATCTTCATGCATTCTCTTTAGTTGCCACCAGCTTCATCCTTTGGAAGAGTTCAGGAGTCTGGACTGAATGGATGAAACGCCATGCAAAAAGAATGATGCATTTGTGAAAGGATTGCGAACAGGTTAGAAACTTTGCTCATGTACTCGTTCTTGATAAATTGTCCTGATACCACCACGAATCATGCAACTGAGTAGAGCTGTTGTTGTGCAGCGTGAGCGGCCGCACCGAGTTTATTGAGTGTGCGAGCCTAGCACACTTTCCTATAACGTCCTCTGTAGCGCTGGGAAGTTTAATTCATTGTAGTGATTTGGTTCATTCTGATGTTTCTTTGAAACATGTAAAATTATTCACGGACTTCCCAGCACCATTTGAGAGTTAGGATATAAGAGAGAGCGCGAGAAACTCAAGCATCTTTCCCTGTACTGTGCGGTCTCAGAAGTAACAGAAGTAACAACAGAACAGAACTATGATTGAATTACTAATATAAACTCAGCCAAAAAAGAAACGTCCCTTTTTCAGGACACTGTATTTTAAAGATCATTTTGTAAAAATCCAAATAACTTTACAGATCTTTATTGTAAAGGGTTTAAACAATGTTTTCCATGCTTGTTCAGTGAACCATAAACAATTAATAAACGTGCACCTGTGGAACGGCCGTTAAGACGCTAACAGACGGTAGGCAATTAAGGTCACAGTTATAAAAATTTAGGACACTAAAGAGACCTTTCTACTGACTCTGAAAAACACCAAAAGAAAGATGCCCAGGGTCCCTGCTCATCTGCGTGAACGTGCCTTAGGCATGCTGCATGGAGGCATGAGGACTGCAGATATGGTCAGGGCAGTAAATTGCAATGTCCATACTGTGAGACGCCTAAGACAGTGCTACAGGGAGACAAGAAGGACAGCTGATCATCCTCGCAGTGGCAGACCACATGTAACAACACCTGCACAGGATCGATACATCCGATTATCACACCTGCGGGACAGGTACAGGATGGCAACAACAACTGCCCAAGTTACATCAGGAATGCAAAATCCCTCCATCAGTGCTCAGACTGTCTGCAATAGGCTGAGAGAGGCTGGACTGAGGGCTTGTAGGCCTGTTGTAAGGCAGGTCCTTACCAGGCATCACCGGCAACAACATCACCTATGGGCACAAACCCACCTTCGCTGGACCAGACAGGACTGGCAAAAAGTGCTTGTCACTGACGAGTCACGGTTTTGTCTCACCAGGGGTGATGGTCGGACACGCGTTTATCATCGAAGGAATGAGCGTTACACCGAGGCCTGTACTCTGGAGCGGGATCGGTTTGGAGGTGGAGGGTCCGTCATGGTCTGGGGCGGTGTGTCATAGCATCATCGGACTGAGCTTGCTGTCATTGTAGGCAATCTCAACGCTGTGCGTTCCAGGGAAGATATCCTCCTCCCTCATGTGGTACCCTTCCTCCGGGCTCATGACATGACCCTCCAGCATGACAATGCCACCAGCCATACTGCTCGTTCTGTGCATGATTTCCTGCAGGACAGGAATGTCAGTGATCTGCCATGGCCAGTGAAGAGCCCGGATCTCAATCACATTGAGTATGTCTGGGACCTATTGGATCGGAGGGTGAGGGCGAGGGCTAGGGCTAGGGCCATTCCACCCAGAAATATCCGGGGACTTGCAAATGCTTTGGTAGAAGTGTGGGGTAACATCTCATAGCAAGAACTGGCAAATCTGGTGCAGTCCATGAGGAGGAGATGCACTGCAGTACTTAATGCAGCTGGTGGCCACACCAGATACTGACTGTTACTTTTGATTTTGAACACCCCTTTATTCAGGGATACATTATTCCATTTCTGTTTGTCACATGTCTGTGAAACCTGTTCAGTTTATGTCTTAGTTGTTGAATCTTTTTATGTTCATACAAATATTTACACATGTTAAGTTTGCTGAAAATAAAAGCAGTTGAGAGGACGTTTCTTTTTTTGCTGAGTTTATATATAGAGTAATTCCTTGAATCACGTTATAGCAGGAAAATATTCTGATTATTATGATGCGTCACACCCAAAACTGCTCAGAAGAGCTCTATGTGCTTTGCAGTGACACCAAAGTCTTTCTAGCAAGTCAGTCCACTGTCGGCCATTTTTGGAACTCTCTTGGGAGGCTATTTCCAATCATGCCAGTGTAATGGAGGAAGACCAAAATCTTAAAAACGGTTGGTCAAAGTTATTATCAAAGAACATATTTCAAATCAACAATAAAATCTGACAATACTGTAATCACAAATTGTGATTCTTTACCTCATATTATGCTAAAAACAAAATTTTTCCAGCTTGTATAGCTAATGCGCATGTGCGTTCCAAATTTAATTGACAGGAGATGTCTGTATCTAAATTGGTGATTGGCTCTTTTAACTGTAAGGCGGGACTTCCTTTCTATATCCGTTGACCGTTGTTTGAGCGTTCCAATTTCTCCCATTCATTTTAATAGAAGTGACCCATCTCTGTTAAATAATCTCTAGTGACACTGAATGGAAAAAATAACTAAATAAATAAATAAAATAAAAACACAAAATCCAAGGGCATTGAAAGCTACTACCCAGTGTAATATTTCGTATAATAATGTTACATTACTGCATTGTCCGAAATTAAATTTTCTATAAAGGGGCCAATAATTGCAGACTGGATTTAATTTTCTGGGGCATTTTTTGTTTATGAGGGCATTCTTTCTAAACATATAAACATTTATTGTGCCATTATTTTATTAAAAACATATTTTATGACATAATGTGTAATGCTACTTTTAAAGCAGAATTTTAAAGACTATATCAGATGGTATAAAACAAAACAAAAGAAGAACCCAGGGGATTTTTTGCGGTAACATTTTGAACTTCATGGCATTTTTTGTTACTTCTGGGGGTATTTTTGCCCCGAGCCCCCCTTCATTTCTGACCCTGCATCACTGTTCTATTGCAAGTGTTCTTGTTGAGAGAAATATCCTTTATTAATACAAAATGTGATTAAAACTTGCATAATATTAAGCATAGAATATAAATATAATGCCATAGTGGCAATCCAGTTTTTTTTTTATTATTATTACAATGATGTGGCCCCGCAACACCTTATTTCTTTTTGCATCTGGCCCCAGCAGAAAAAGTTTGGACACCCCTGGTCTATTGCAAGTATGTATGCGAAAGACCATGTGATCCTCACCATTGCAGGGTATGACGGATAGCCGCGACATTTCGCCCAAACCAAGGTAAGAGGCTCCATCGCTTCATCATTTTGAGAAGTGCGCCAACCTACAAACATAAAGGGACAAACTAATATTGACACAACAAATATTGCTAACTATTGATCAAACAAACAAAGATATAGGACCCCACAAGAGCCATATTGTTCTTTTTTTGTACCTACTTGTATTAGTAACTCCATTCGCCTCCACAGAAACAGGAACCTTGCTGAGCGCTGGCTTACCGCGACTGCGTTTTGGAGGTGAGGAACTGCAGAAAACATTTGAAAAGCACACTTAAAGCAAACATGATTCAATTATTAGTACTACTGCATAATCCAGCTTTGTCGAGTTTATACCAGGTATTAACATCTCGATAGATCCAATCACAAGAAGCAGCGCTAAATACAGATGGAAACGGGGTCCAAAACGTTTTGTGATTCAACCACTTAAACCACATTTGGAGGTGGTTGAAAATGCATTTATTATGTAAACACTAATAAGTCCAAAGTGTGCTGGACAACAAAGAAACACATAATCATTCCTCCAAAACAATGTTTTTAAACTTTGCGTGCTCAGTAAGGCTTTAAAGAAAAAGTGTGCAGTAAACTTGTGCTTTATCACTTCAGGGTTTCCACACCATTTGGCCAATACATTTCCACAACTTTTCCATGATTACATTCAAGAGGAACAATTCTTGCCAGTGAACTAGAAGACTTTATATTATAAAAATAAAAATATAGAATACAAATATATTTATATTTTATTATATATAATTTAAATAAAAAGATGTAAATATAAAAATAAATCAATAAATATAAAAAATTCATAACTTTTCCATGACTTTCCCAGTCGTTTGTGACTTCTGAATAAGGATTCCTAAAATAATTTTTATGTTCAAGAAGAACAATTCTTGCCAAAGACCTAGAAGAATTTATATTAAAAAAATATACACTGGCGGTCAAAAGTTTGGAATAATGTACAGATTTTGCTCTTATGGAAAGAAATTGGTACTTTTATTCACCAAAGTGACATTCAACTGTTCACAATGTATAGGCAGGACATTAATAATGTGAAAAATCACTATAACAATTTGAAAAAAACTACTTCAAAGAGTTTTCATCAAAAAAATCCTCCACGTGCAGCAATGACAGCTTTGTAGATCCTTGGCATTCTAGATGTCAGTTTGTCCAGGTGACATTTCACCCCACGCTTCCTGTTGCACTTGCCATAGATGTGGCTGTCTTGTCGGGCACTTCTCACGCACCTTACAGTCTAGCTGATCCCACAAAAGCTCAATGGGGTTAAGATCCAGAACACTCTTTTCCAGTTATCTGTTATCCAATGTCTGTGTTTTCTTTTCTTTTTGTTTTTCTGTTTCAAAAGTTGCTTTTTCTTTGCAATTCTTCCCATAAGGCCTGCACCCTGAGTCTTCTCTTTACTGTTGTACATGAAACTGGTGTTGAGCGGGTAGAATTCAATGAAGCTGTCAGCTGAGGACATGTGAGGCGTCTATTTCTCAAACTAGAGACTCTGATGTACTTATCCTCTTGTTTAGTTGTACATCTGGCCTTCCACATCTTTTTCTGTCCTTGTTAGAGCCAGTTGTTCTTTGTCTTTGAAGACTGTAGTGTACACCTTTGTATGAAATCTTCAGTTTTGTGGCAATTTCAAGCATTGTATAGCCTTCATTCCTCAAAACAATGATTGACTGACGAGTTTCTAGAGAAAGCTGTTTCTTTTTTACCATTTTTGACCTAATATTGACCTTAAGAAATGCCAGTCTATCACATACCGTGGCAACTCAAAAACAAACACAAAGACAATGTTAAGCTTCATTTAATGAACCAAATAGCTTTCAAATGTGTTTGATATAATGGCAAGTGATTTTCTAGTACCAAATTAGCAATTTAGCATGATTACTCAAGGATAAGGTGTTGGAGTGATGGCTGCTGGAAATGTGGCCTGTCTAGATTTGATCAAAAATGACTTTTTTCAAATAGTGATGGTGCTGTTTTTTACATCAGTAATGTCATGACTATACTTTGTGATCAGCTGAATGCCACTTTGGTGAATTAAAGTACCAATTTCCTTCCGAAACAGCAAAATCTGTACATTATTCCAAACTTTTGGCTGCCGGTGTAAATATGTATTTTGTGTAATATAAATAAAAAGATGTACATATTTTTGAAAAATAAAATGTACTGTTTATATATAAAAAGACTATTAAAAAATTCATGACTTATCCATGATTTGTTAAGATTTAACAAACTTCCAGTTATCCTGAAATTTCCAGGTTTCCATGACCGTGTGATAACTTACACAGGTGAAGTGTTTCATATAGTCACACAATCACAGTTAATAGAAACAGAATAGAGACTAACACCAGGTGTAAAATCAGCCAAGACAAACAACTGTTTACACCCAGTCTTAACAAAATAAAAGTTAATACAAGGTGTAAACAGTTATTTATCTTGGCTGACCATTTATAATCATATCAACCAAGACAAATCTTAACACCAGGAGTAAACAGGGCCCTTGTGACAACATCCATTACCTGTGTGTTGGGAAGGAGGGAGTGCAGCTTTCTGTATCTGATGAGTTGCCGCTGTGTCTCTTGAGTCCATTTGTCAAACCTAAATCAGAAGCATTAGACTGCTTTAGCGTATTTAAAACATTATGCCAGACATCACATAAACCACTGGTCAATAAACTGCAGTAATCATCTTAGTATAGATATTCTTGTACCGTTCTCTTCAGGCGGAGAGTGGGACTTTTCGCCTTCACTATCCGAGCACACACTCAGTCCTCTGGATCTCAGCTGGTGAGGGGACGGAGAGGGCGACTTTGGGGCTGGAGGTGCTGACAGTAATTTGGATGGTGTAGTTGCATCTTTTTCCGTTTTGCTGACTCCATTCTGCAATAAGGCTGGCTGTTCCTTTGTCAGTCTGGCTCCATTTTTAGCTTTCTTGAAGAGGACAGATGTCCGACGACCCACATCCATCCTGGGAGAATCAGAGGGGCTCTCCGTGAAGGAAACTGTGTTTGAAACCTTCTCCGGAAGGCTGGGGGCCACTGTGTCATCTTCCTTAGTGTGGAAGTCCTCTTCTTCTAAAGTCTGGATCTGTTCTTCGTTCTGAACCCTCTGTTTTCCTTTTCCTCTTTGTTTTCTGCTGCCAGGTTTATTTGACCGCCCTGGTGTGGTGGTCCGTCCTGTCTCAAGGCAGAACATGGGCGATTTTGGTGGAGCATCTCCAGGTAAAGGTGAAGAGGCTGGACAAGAGAGTTCTTGAGTTTTTTGTGATGTTGATTTCTTAGTGTCTTCAACAAACAAAATAAATGAATGATTAACTTAAACTTATACGTGGTTTATGTGTATACAGTGGCCCAAAAACTATTTGGGCCCACTAGGAATATTCCAGGTTCAATACAAGTGAATCTCAATCGACAGCATTTGTGGCATAATGTTGATTACCACAAAAATTAATTTCGACTCATCCCTCCTTTTCTTTAAAACATTTTTTTTTTTTAAATCGATGTTATAGTGAGGCACTTACAATGGTTTTAAAGGCAGAAATGTGAAGTTAATTCTATTATAAAAGCACTTACATTAATTCTTCTGTTAAAATTCATTGTATATTATTTGTGCTGTAAAGTTGTTTAAATCATCAGGTTTTTACGGTCATTTTAGGGTTTACGGCGTTGTGTCGTCATGGCAACAAAGTAGTAAAATTAGATATTACTTTACACAGAAATGTTAGTAATTGATTTTATCACACTAAAATCATATTAACACTCATATTGTGTACATCCTGTGGCTATACTTTTGAAAAAGCGAGTATTTTAACGTTTACAGATAGGCCCCCATTCACTTCCATTTTAAGTGCCTCACTCTAACCCAGATTTTTTGCTTTTTCAAAAGAAAAGAAGGGATGAGTAGAAGTAATTTTTGTGGCAATCAATGTTATGCCGCAAATGCAGCTGACTGATCTAAACTTGTATTAATCTCGAAATATTACTTAAAGCCACACTTAATATACAAGTATCATGGCATTTGATAACACGATATTACACCAAGTGACAAATTCTCTCAGACTCTTAATTCACTTATAGACCCTTCAGTTACCTTTAAGTGTGGCTTAAGTGTCCAGATACTTTTTGTGGCCACTCTCTGTTATTTACCTCGTTAATTGTACACATTACCTGGATTGGAGGTTATGTAATCCATCTTGTCCTCACTTTCCTCTTCCTTACTCTTGTCCTCTTTCATTTTTCCGTTCAGCAGTCGTGAGCTGCGGCACTGGTGGCTGATCTTGTGACGGAGACTGTTAATTTCTGTGCGCAGCAGGCGCATGCGTTTTGTGCGACCTCCGCTGGTTCGCATAGTTGCCACCAGATCCAGTTTGTCCAGCAAGGTTTTCAGCTGGTCCTCTGGAGACATGTGCAACCGATTTTCAGGGTCCAAGAGTAAATCAACTGTAAATAAGAAAGAAAGACACATGATGATGTGACTCAAACACCAGCAGCCTCTAATTGATGTTTAATCTACAATAAATATGATCTTGTCAATTAAAGATACTAGTTAAATAGCCATGGGACAATATATCACATTTCAAAATATCGTAAACCAAAATAAATGACGAACCATTTCGAGGCAATATTATATATTCTGAAATCTGCAACATTGGTTTCTGTCCATGTGATCATAAATTACATGACCCGTCAAACATCAAAATCTCTCTCACTGTTTACACATTATGTTCCTTGAAGTGCTTGAATTTAGCTTTTAGAAATGTAAGTACTGGAATACCTTAAAAAATCTAAATAAAATCGCCTTAAAAGCTTGCTTTAAAGTGCTTGAAATTAAAACGGAAGATTTCTTCAGTGTAATGTGTGTCCATCAAAGATGAGATCCACGCACTCCACTTTCATTGAATAATGTGTCTTTTGTTAAATTATGTGTTTATCGAAAAGTAAAAAGAAACATTAATTCTGATCATATGTAGCACAGACGCGGTAAAGAAACCGTGCAACTCCATGCGCTAATGTGCGCTGGACCGAAACACTAGACGCTTATTGAACTCCCGCCATTCTTAAAGAGACAGTCCCATTTTAGCGCTTGTTTTCCAAATGAATGTAAACTCAATGTAAATACTTGTAAATTGTACGCATTATTTCAAACAGTGACGGTTCATTGCATTATTTTATATGCAATTTCATGACATAATATAAATTGATAGAAAGTAAAATTTTTACTTTTTTTTAAAAAGCTAAAATGTGGTTATTATAATAATGACAAACAAATTATATTTATATACATATATGCTTGTCCTGTACCATATCAGCCTGAGGTACAAGTACAAAATCTTTAATATTTTTCTCCAGACTTGTAGCCCATGAGTTTAAGTTAAATTACTAAATAATAAATGTTATGTGGTTCTTTTATAATACGTGTGTCTTCTTAACTGTTATATGACCTATTGTCATGATAATGGATGTAACGGTCGCATCACGTGCGCTTTTCACTTGCACACAACCTCATAGTAAGCACACCTGAGGTAAATTAAGCTTAATTAAAATGACAGTGTCTCAAACTCCTTTTGTTTATTTGATTTTAGCATTTATTTTAGCCACACTATGTCAGTACTCTGCTGGTTCACAAAGACTGGTGGGTAAATTTCCCTCTCCACTTCCTGTGAAGTGATGTATCGATGTACACTTATTCCCTATGTCGTTTGGAGTGCCCTTGCAACTGAAAATTAACACTCCCTTTAGATTGGAATCTCTCTTAAGATGACGGAATACCGTGTGAAGTCCACTTCGGAGGACCCTAACGGTCGACTGGAACGCACCTTAAATGCCATCCTTCTGCCAGAAGAAATAATCCCTGGCAGTAAACAGAATGTTGATCAAGAATAACTGTTAGCTATGAGTGCTGTGGAGTGATACAAACAGAAGTTCCGTGAAGAGGTCAAAGCTGTGCTTTATCTTGAATAAAGCATGGCGGTTGACCAATCAGCATCCAGGACCGGAACCATCCATTTTATAATGTGCATTAAAGAATTTTATTCTGATGAGAAATTATAACGTGCATTTTGCGCAAACCTTTTTCTAAAAAAAATAAATACATTTCTGTCATCCTTTGTGATTTAGTGTTATTATCTCAAATCAAGAACCTCATATTGTCCATCGAACCGAATTGTGAGATAACCATTTCGTTCCACCCATATTGCAAGTAGTATGGATATACTGCCAGAAACAAGGTCTCTTCTCACCTTCATCCCACCAGGAGACTGTGGAGTCGCATTTGCTAGAGTTGTCAGGCAGGTGCATGCCAGTGCTGGGATCAAGACCTATGCTGAGAGCCTGATGCTGGGCATGTCTCAGGACAGCTCCTCCCACCTCCCGCAGCTGCATGGCAGCCTTGTGGAACATGGTGTCATTGGAGTTGTACCTCAGACAGTTGGATATCATGAGATTTAAATCACTTTCAAGGTCAGCCACCGAGGAGTATTTATGGGCCTCAAGCTTTTTATGCATTGAAGAGAAGTCCATCGGCTCAGAAACAAACTCCAGATAATCTGGAACCTGGTGAAACATTAAAGGTGACATATGGAATATTTTTGGCATATTTTTCCCTCCATAATGTTCACTTTTAGTGGCAAAAAAACTGATTCGATGTCAACATAGACAACATTGAGAAACAGTGTGAGTGGGGCTTTAAAGGGCTTTTCTATGTGTGTCTTTGGTGGAGGAAACCTTGACTATCATTATAAGTGGACTATAAAAAATTAAAAAAAATCTTCCAAAGTATAGAACAGGGGTTGGCAACCTTTTTGACATAAAGTGCCGTTTACAGTCTTTTTTGTTAATGTTGATTGCACATACATACATAAGAAGTAGGGCTGTCAATCTATGAACATTTTGGGTAACACTTTACAATAAGGTACCATTCGTTAACATTAGTTAATGCATTAAGGATCATGAACAAACAATTAACAAGCATTCACATCTGAAAGTGAAAGTTAAAGTGGAGATTTAGAGTAAAAAAGGACTTAAATGTTGTTCTGTTTTTCACACACACCTATTATATCGCTTCTGAATATATGAATTTAAACACTGGAGTCGTATGGATTAATTTTATGTTTGCTTTATGTGATTATTTGGAGCTACAAAGGTCTGATCACAATTCACTTGTATTATATGGACCTACAGAGCTGAGATATTCTTCTTAAAATCTTCAGATGTGTTCTGCTGAAGAAAGAAAGTCATATACATCTGGGATGGCATGAGGGTGAATAAATGATGAGAGAATTTTCATTTTTTGGGCGAACTATTCCTTTAACAAATACAACTTTTGATTTAAAAAATGTACAGTATATGTTGAAATTAACATTAACAAAGTATTGCTGTAAAATGCTGTAAAAGTATTGTTTATTGTTAGTTCATGTTAATTAATGCTATTAACTAATGTTAACAAATGGAACCTTATTGTGAAGTGTTACCAAATGTTTTAATCAAATGAATTACATGACATACAGATAAATAAATAGAATTACTGTAAATCGCAATTAATGGCATTCATTATTATTTGCTGAGAAAAGCCCCAAATAAAGATAATTCATATAAATTAATTCAAATATAATATGTAGTAGGGCCTGTAATAAATATATAATATGGATTGAAATTCAGTTTGAAATAAATTGCATTATTGTGGCAGATGAATAAAGCATTAGTGAATACAAAAAGTGGCTTAAGAACTCTATATATTGTTTTTTTTTTTTTTCTCATATCATTGAACAAGCCTACAGTTGACAGCAATCGGTTTTGTATTGTGCTCGTCAATTGTCCAGTTCTCACAGTATGCGTTCTTGCTTTCCGTCTGCACTATTTGTAATTGTCACTCTGTAAATGTGCGTGCCTCAGAAGGACGCGTTTGGAGCGTCTCACTGGTATTCAGTGTTGTAAATGCCTTATTTTTAGGATGCTGTGTCAAGCAGAGGACACTTAGAAAATCACATCTTCCAGTATTCTGTTGTGCTTCCTCTTAAGTGAGCTCTGAATTACTCATATGGTGGGAAAATCCGTACTTTTATTATGGTATTTCAGTACACGTCAGGAGGCATGATTAATTGCGTTATTTGTTCAATGCGTTATTTTTTATAGAATTAATCGCACTAAATTAACACGTTAAATCGACAGTCCTAATAAGAAGTTACCGATGTCAATGTTGCTATCAATATTCTACCCATGAATATGACCCCTTTAAAAGCACATTTCACAGATTATTGAACTGCAATATATTTGAGTGTCCTAAATTGATTTTTAGAGCCTCTCTTCTCAATATGTAAATTTAGAAGATTTAAGCTAAAACGTATGTTTCAGTTTTGAATGCTTCAGTTGAACGCTCCTCCTTTCAAAGTTGACTTTATTTAACAATAAAGGCGGTTGGCGAAATGCATGCTATGACTGCTATGGGACACTGGACTATTTCTCTTCAGGAGTTTAGACCCATAAAGATGTCTTTATATTCCTTCAGACTCATGTTATACAAATGCAGGTGTCTCCTGACCTCCTCACACACGCGTTCTTGATGTTCACATCCACTGTTGTTGTTGTTTCCACTTTTGTATCTGTTGTCTAGCGTCGATTAAATCTTCTAGTGCTTCTTTGTGACAGCAACGGCTCAATTGTGATCAAGCCACACGTGTTCAATGCTCGAGCACTCTGCTGATGATGACAATCTGAAATTTGTGTCACGCGTCCTGTACGCAGACGCCTAGCGTTTGTGTCTGACCGAAGTATACATTGGGCTTAAAACAGATGCTAAATGTATTCATGTCATTGTATGAAACTCTAGAATTCACATCCAAAGAGAAAGTTCCTCTGAAACCTCTGTTATTTCCTCACCTCCTTCAGATTGACGGGTGTGGTGAAAATATGATCGGTGTCTTTCTCCTGCAGCTGTTCCAGTGTGGAGCGCAGAAACACCAGCAGAGGGGTGAGCTGCAGCTCCAGAGCAGCCTGGTGAAGTTTCATCTTACAAGACAAGAGAGGCAGATCAAATCAATGCTGTGAATCGTAATTAACTCAAACACCTGTTCTGCTAAAAAAATGGTGGTTTTCAGAGAACAGGGCTTTGAGAACAGAACAAAAGCTCATTATAGACATGAATGCTTCTGTGTCACCTGTTCTCTTTTAAGTCTCTCCCTCTTTCGAATGAGTTCGATAAGAAGTCGAGCTTTTTCCAGGTCCTGGCGAAGCTTCTGCCAGTACTTCAGCTCTTCCCTGACAGCTTGCAACTTTGCATCTGGTTCTTTCTGAATATTAATAAAAAAATAATCTCATGTGAATACATTGCACATACAAGCAATCTTTGTATATAACACACTCCGCAGATGATAACTAACTCTTGAGCTACACCACTCACAAATCAGTTAGAACTAGGACCTGATGGAATCTGAAGACTTTTTTTTTTCTCAAATTTTCAGTGTTGATTTTAGTGGGGAAATCTGCAGAATTCAGCAGAATGGATTTAAACATGGTAAAAAGTGTTACATGGATCTGAGAGTACATTCTGAAAGCATAAGTAGTGTTCTGTTCTGCGGCCAAAATATTTGGAATGCAAGTTTTAACTTTCTGTTTACTGTCAACTGAGACTTTTTTCCTTGCTTAATGTATTACAATACACTGACCTGCTCAGACTTCTGAGCTTGAAGGTGCGAATGGAGCCGACGGATGAGTGGCACTCCGTTAAGAGAGTGACGTTTCAGCAGCCAGTAATTGTGAAGCCTCTGCATAAACTGATTCTTCCTTTCAACAGACACCCCTGTGCAAATCTTGTTGAGCCTATTCAGAAGATATGATAAAAGCCATACTGTTCAAATCAACATGAAACAGCATTCACAACCCATTTTACTTTAATGTGATCAAGCTTTCTGACTGGGAAGCAGACTGAAGTTCACCCTCAAGCATTTGTATGTTTTATGATGGTAATTCTTCTTTTTAAATTAATGAAATCTTTCATTTGCTTTTACTGCTGTAACCTTTATTACATTATTGCTAACCTAAAGCAATGCCTAAACAGCTGTTTGGCTTTTGGTTAACATTATTTTCTGTACCTGTGCAGCCCATATCTTTCTTTGCACACTGCCTTGATGACAACAGCCGAAAAGGAAAGTCATTTTAGAGATATTACATTTTAACGAGAGATTACAAAGATAAAACATTTTTCTTCATGCTAACATGCACAATAATAATGTGGAACGTGTATTTTATAAGTAAATGGGTCATTGACCAATACGGTTGTCTGAGCTGATTAAAATTAGAAATCTTTTACAAATCTAGACTAATCTAGTTTAGAACATGTATAAAGTGTGTAGAAATGCAATATTTGTTTCTATGTTGGTTTCAAAACATTTAAAAAATATTTATAGCATTTTCTACAAAAAAATAAAAAACTGAATGACTTTAAAAATGTCAAGTTGTGTAACCATCAAGTAATGTATTAACTTACTTTCCTTGCACCTTGAACACATGTGAGTGTACATAACTTAATCACTCATTCCCGAAAAGCATTTACATGTATTTTTCAAAGTTAAAAACATATTCATGAATTTTGGAGATGTTTTTTTTAAGGTTAATCCATCTGACCAGAACAAAATATGCCTATTCATAAAAATGTCAAATTATCAGATATATTTAAAACTTTACACACAGTCATGAGGGTCTAAAGGAGTTTTTCTTGTCACATGACAGCAAAATGGCTAAAACAAAACTGTTTTACTGCTTATTTATTTTTTAAAGAAATATTAATAAAGATTACTAAGATTACCAAACTACTTATGCCAACATTTCTTTATTCAAGAATTTCAGCTTTTTATTTTTTTCTATCTCCAGATTGTTACACCATCTAGACATTTTTGATATTAAGCCCAAAAATGAACTCAATGAAAACATGTTCATGACAGTAGAGGGGTTAACAAGTAATTGTTTTGTATTTTTTATGTGTTTTTATAGATGTTGGCCAATTATGGATTTTGCTGATACCGATAACTAAGGTAGTGGAAAAAAGGCCGTTAACCGATTAATCGGGTGAAAGTTTTAAAAAATAGATTTATAGAAGTTAACCCCTGTGAGACCTTAGAGACATTTTTGTCTTTTTCATTGTTGTTTTTCGATCATTTTGGCTGTGTTAATGCCAACGGCATAAATTTTGCCAAAGCTGTGTATTTTTGGGGGAATTTTGATATTTCAACCTCAGTTCCTATAATACATCTATAATACACTGTGCACACAAAATAGTTTCACTCAGGAACTTAAGGACAAAAATGTCCCCATTGAAACCCATTCAAACGGCAATATTTGATCCCAGTGCCATTAAAGCATAAAATCATGAATTCTATGATATTATGCTTTCACTGGCTTCAAAATTTAAAGTTTTAATATTTTCCACCAGATGGCGCCATTTTTCTCATGTTTAGCCTATGGAGCAAATACATGCTTTTTTCCTGTTTTCTGTTTGCTGTATTATAGAGCACTGCAGACCAACTGAATAAATGATGCAGCTAAAATTGTGTGGGTGTGTTGGTATGGATGTCAGAGTGTGTTTTGTGTATGAACTGAGAATTGTGTGTGTGTAAAAACAACTGTGTCATTATGTTAACAAACTGGCATTTAAAGGGTTAAAATCCTGAAAATTAATGAATATTTGGTAGTTATGATCAGGACTGATGTTGGTTAAAACATCTAAGTCAGTGAAAGTGGAAAATTAAATTTATATATAATATTTTTATGGCAGTTTTTTGACGCAGACATTTTTGTCCTCTAAGGACCTCTAAGTAACTTTTTTAAATTGATGCACAAGGGTTAAAAAAAAAAAAATTGTAGTCTTTCCTCAATAAAATGGATGCAGACATAGAGCCTACAGAAATCCAAAATGAATAAAATCCCAGATGCATGTCATTGTGTAACCACTAACCAGAATTTTTTTTACATTTGGTGCATAACACAGGACTTTTAACTTTAAACAAGCCACAAATATACCAGGGAATCTAAAATGATGGAGACTTGGCTTCATTAAAATGCTGTATAAGTGTTTACCAAATTAAGCTTTTATAACCTATACACCAGATGAAGGGTCTTATTTATATTTGATATATATTTCATTAGATGAGGTTTGATGAGAAATAAGGTTAATTATTATTCACAAAACATGAAGTAGGCGACAGGATGTATGTGCTAAAGAGGCACGTTACCTTTACACCCTGTCTACACTGGACGCGAGCGATGTCACGTCGGGTCACAAACACCTTGAGGCTGTCTACACTGAACATTAAGGCGAATGTTCTAAACCGTTTATTTGTCTCGTTGGCAGGAGTAGCACAAATTAGAATAGGGCATCCGTTTCCTGTCGGCACGACAAACACATACAGTGTAGACAGCATCATTATTTATACTGGGAGCGATTTGCTTTTGTCGCATAGCGCTGTGCCACTCGCGTCTGGTGTAGACAGGGTATTAGAACATGTGACTATCTAGTCAAAATGACAACATATGCAATGAAGTGAGGATAAAAATGTGAGAGAATATTGTCAATGATGAAAGATTTGGATTCAGTAAATCCCACATTCTAACTGTAGAGTCCACCAGCGCTGGCCACACAGAAACACAGGCGAATAATGAAAAAAAAAAATATTGGCAATTATAGGCATGGATTTTTTCCTATAACCGATTGTTCAAAAAAGTAACTATCACCACCGATTAATTGGTAAAATCCGATATATTGATCTACCTCAAATTATAAATAATGTAGTAGTTCCAGACAAAAAAATTTGTGTCACGTCACTGACCTAAATAGGGTCAATTTTAATTTCATGCTGACTTTAACATTCAAAGCAATTAAGTCACTTTCACACTGAAAATACGATTTTCTATAGAGCATGATCTAGCAACATACATAGATGGGTAAAATCAAAGCACCCAGACATAACAGCCAAAAGAGCAAACGTAAACATTTACCTAAAGGACGGTATCTGTGGCACCAGAAGCAGGGGCACTCCTGTCTTCCGTGTGGTCCCTGCTGAAGTCTTCTGCATTTTCTTTTGCTGTGCGGCCGATCCTTTTTTCTGCCCATGCTGGTTCTGCTGCAGCGGAGGGCCTAACGTGTATGACCTTTGACCTCTATTACCCCTGCCCCCGACCAACCCATTATCCTCATCTCCCTCATTACTGGTGCCAGGGGGAGAGTGGTTCTCGCAAAAAGCAGTCTTCTTCACAGTAAAAGTGGTGCCGTTTGTGCCAGTCTCTCGCACAGGGTCGATTTTCATATAGAGGCCTGCTCTCTGAGCACAGGTAACATGAAACGCCCTGTAGCAGTTTGCTTTGTGGCACTGAATAGACGCACCCCTTCGTTTCTGTTTACACAGGTAACAGGTGAGTTTCCATCTAGCAGGAGGAATGTTTTTCACTCCCTCCACAGGTTCCAGGAACACAGTGTTGGCGAAGCACACTTCAGGGATCCATATGGCACAGATGACATGGGCCCAGTTTCCATCACTGGTTTGTTTGAACGCACCTCCCCGATTCGGGCAAAGGACGCAATCCACAGGTCGCGATGGGGACTGCAGGCAGCACCTGCACAGCCATTGGCCCTCCGGGATGTAAGGCACCCCGTAACATTCCTGGTGCACAGCGAGGTTGCAGATATCACAGAAAAGAATGACGTTGCTGTTGAGACACTCGTCGTCGAGGCAAACGCAACAGTAGGCATCCTCGTCAATGGTGCTCTGGGACAGCGCCTGACTGCGGGACTCTAAAATGGACTCTCGCTCCAGTCTGTCAATCAGTAGCTCGAATGTGTCAGGGGGGACGGAGGCGTGGCCATCGGACACACGCTTCTGATTGACCATCTCTAACCAAGCCATATCCTCCTCGTCCATGTCATACTCGGCCTCATTGTCCAACTCCTCACCCGACTTCTCCATGTACCGGTAATAAGCCACAGGAAGAGGAGGAGCCTCCGCGGCTGAAAAAGTCTCCACCATACGAAACGTAGGCTTAGGCAGAGGGCTTTGTACATGGGAGTGGTGTGCCAAATACACCTGGCTCTGGGAGTTACACTGAGACCCAGATCTCCGATTTTTAGTGCCGTGTTTACCATCTTTCCTCCTGCTTTTAGAAGCAGCCTGTTTGTTTCCCTGCTTTGCTTGACTCAGGATCTGCTCACTGTTCTCTTTGTTGCTGTTGCATTCAGTCAGATCCTGAGCCAACATCTCATCCTCAGTTACAACGGAGAGCTGGTCGGAGATGTTGATCCGGTGGAGCCTTCCCTCCAGCTCGATCTCCACCATTTTCTGAGCCTGTGCGTATGTAAGTGTGTCTCTAGCCGTAGAGATGTTCAGTCTGCATGGAGAAGGTGGACAGAGTAGAGCGTCCATATCGGCATGGCTGGAAGGACCAACTTGGTTCTGACTCTTTCCTTGGACTATTCCTCTTCCAAAGCCTCCAGCTCTTTACTGGCTAACTCGTTTCTTTAACTTCCTCATTGGAGTTCTCCTCTATTTAAACATTAAAATATAAGTGGACACAGGTAACTGTTACAATAGAAATACACAGGAGAACTGGTGCTGTTTTAAAGATATAGGGTGGTCACAACGAATATTAATTCAGTTTTTTTATTTGCTTCACTATATAACATTTTTCACAACTACCTAAATGCATATATGGCATACAAGTTTTTCCAATCACTCCCCCTATCTATCATTGGTCCCACAAAGATAGTCCAAGCCCAACTCTGGTCATTGGTTGAGCCAATGCTATGTTGGGTTGGGCTGGCCAGGCCGTTCAAACTAACTGAGCAATGTTTTTCAAGGCCACAGAGCCATAGCATACCTACAAATGACTCATAAACCGCACACTTCTCCACTATTCTATGTCATTTTTAAGTGTAAGTAGTGCGAGTAGTATGTTTACATTGAAAATGCAACAAAAAGTAGTGTATTATAAGTACTACACAATTCTTCAACTGTCAAAACATACACAGAGGAAGGGGCAGAGTTACCTGGCTCTGCCTGCATTGCTGGTCTGACAAATCAATTGTAAATAATGTTGCAACTAGTGAAACTAAAGTGAAGACAATGCCTTACAAATCTAAGTTGAATGCTTTAAACGTCCATGCTGTGTGAATATGGATGTTATTTGAGATACAAGTGTTGAACTGAGGGAACGCTAAAGCTAGCGGCAAAACATCACATGCGTTTGAAGCGTCAGTTCCGTCAGCTGTTAAACGGCGAATGCTTCTGTGTATTAAAAAAACTGTTAAAGGTGCTGAAAGCAATTTTAGCCATTCTAGAATTTCCACAAGCTGAGCCGTTGGATGAGCCACCCCCTCTTTCCAAAATCTACACTCCAAACACACCAAATGAGCTTTATTGACACTGACATCAAACAGAAGCATTTGTCAAAACCAACAGCAGCAAAATAGTGCCCTCAACTGAAAATTATTATGAGCAACATGGCATAAAAATGGCATTAAACCTCAATAATAGACCTTTTTCACAGACTGTGATGACGCGTTTCTGCCTTATTTAGCAGCGTAAATCTAGCAAAATTTTATATGATCATTTTTTTAAATATTGAGTGTAAGTTCATAACATTATTCTTTGTGTTATATTACCCTGGAATTAGTAAAAAAAATAAAAAATAATTACCACAGTAACAATCAATTTGGCATCTTCTCCCATCTGTCTTAATCCACCGCTCTCTATTTTATTTATTTTTTTCCTCTGGAAAATCATTCTAATGTAATAGCGGATTTTTTCTTTTGCTCCTGGAGCAAATGGGTAAGTGAAAATAATATTTGCTGTGGTCTCCCATTCACCGCTGTCAAAGTTTACCCTGCAATCTTCCACGTTCCAAAACCCAGAGTGTGAAAAAGGTCTATTTGCTGCAACTACAATAATAGAACTTGCAAAATGATTGACAGGCAGAAAGCGTCAGAGGTTGCGGCCCGCGGACTCATTTTTGATTGCTGTTTACAGAGTCTACAGCTGTCACAGAAACAGGTGAGACATCTCACGACACTTATTTTATTCATATCTTTCAGGGAGTAGGAAAATATCTTGCATAGCCTTCCATGAAAAAAAATCACTTACAGCACCTTTAAGTGTTCCATTTTGAAAATTCATACACTACATGGCTGAGTGCATAGTGTATATTGCAAGTGCATAGATTATAGTGCATATTTTGGGACACAGCTATAGTTAGGATAGAAGACAGTACTTTAACATAACATTTTAACTGTATTTATTAATTGGATTAATTGTTTTTGCTTGTATTCTCAATTATCATATGGATTAAAGGTATTATCTTTGGATAAAAGTGTCTGCTAAATGAATAAATGTAAATGTCAAAAAAAGTACACACTTCACCTTTCATTTAAGAAAATTTCATCAAATTTGACCATGTAGAGTTGCAAAAAATAAATAATCATAAAAAATAAACTAAACTGTCAACTATAGCAACTACTCCACTGCTTCAAATTAAAAAAAATAATAATTATAAAAAAAAAGTAAAAAAATAAAAAATAAAAATGTCATGGTGTACAACAAAATTAACATTTAATAACGACTTAATAAATGAACAGATATCCCTCCAATTTGAAACATTGGTTCTACGTAGTATCAGGTTAACCAATGGGAAGCCACACAGACGACAGATAATTTATGCGAGCCAATCACCGGTCGGACCTGCAAAGGTTTCCTCGACCCAGTTGACGTAGTTTGGTTGCAGAGCGCTAAATACCAATCCCGAGCGAGACAGAGCCCAGGAGTCAGCCATGTTAGCAAGGCTGACGGACAGGTTTAACCTCGACTGTTTTTTCTGATAACAAACTCCGACGGCGTAATACGCCTTTTTTTTACTCTTCGACAACCAAACGGCAAATAGTTACATATGCCGATATAGCTATTTGCCAGTCCTTTGCATGCAATGCCGTATGCTTATCTTGAGAGAATAAAGCACTTCTATGTAATAAGCGCTGTGTACGGACAGAAAAGGCGTCCAGCAAATGAGCGCCTTTCAATGCTGGAGCCATATTTAGAGAGAGTAACCGCAGCTCAACCTCGCCCTGCGACATTATTGTGTGCAGAAAGCAATGGCAAATAAATCAGAAAACTTACTCTTTAATCGATTGCTCGAAACGACAGGGAATGCCGGTCATATCCAGGGGCGACAGCGTCCTCTTCTGTAGGCGAGACGGGCTTCTTCAAACCTCCATTGAAGAGACTTGCCACAAAAACGTTCCTAAACACTCGTCCCTGCTATTTATACAACGCTATCGCCTTGACATGATGCCCGATTGTGGTAAATAAGCGTCTGACATTATTGCACAGTGTATCGTATTCACTGAACGTTGGTTTGTAATTAATTTGGCAAGAAAAATACGCCCCTTTAGAAAAAGCGACTTCTCGGCGTTGGGGTTTGCACTTGCCGCGCGCATCACGCGCACTCGTCTGTGATTGGTGGAAATGGTCATCGTAATGCCACCGAGTCTTACAGAAACCTATAAAGGCTGTATGAGAAGAGAAAAACAACGCAAGAGACTTCCCCGATATGTTTGCGCGCAAAGAGTCCATCATGTTCACTTGCTACGTAAAACAGCCGTGTTCTTTATATATTATTGTCGAAAATAAAATCACTTATTGATGGATTGTTTACCTGGCCAAAAGAGTACAAAAAAAAGCATGCAAGTCCAAAACATGCGAGAAAATGGTGCAGAAAATAATAATAATAATAATAGCACTACTGGTGATGGCGTACAAAAAAAGAAGGAAAAATCCTGTCTATGGGAGTTTACCAGCTGTGCGTTTTCTTTTTTGTACTCTATTGTTGACAAGGCAGCACATAATAATAATAATAATAATAATAATAATAATAATAATAATAATAATAATAATAGCAGTGTTTTATACTATTGAAAGTATTCAATTATTTTTTTCCTATGTATATATTAAGACGATCTTCTAATGTGTTTATGTGAGAGTGAAGTGGTTTCTCCACTTTATTCTTGTACCATCATTTAAATGTTTTTCAGATACAGTATACTGGTATTGAAAAAACTTTAATTTATATTTATTATATTCAAACATTAGGTCAGATTCAACAAAACAAGCAAACATGATGAACATGCATTCTAATGGCATTTAATGAAAATTTACACAGTGGTCACAATAACATTTTTTAATACCGCCTGTTTAAAATATATTCTTAAAGGATATCTGATCTAAAATGACTTCCTTAAATCCATCTTCAGAATATTCTATCAACCCACTTTTCATTATGAGTGTTTGGATTACTTTCTCCACCCCCTGAAACTCATTGGCTTTTCCCAAATCTTTAGTGTGAACCTTTTAATTCATTATAAACCACACCACTGTCTTGCTCAGTGTCAGCAGCGCAGCCCAGCAAAGTGGAATTTAACAGCAGAGTCGCAGACATCTTGGTAAGTATGAGACGGGAGGGGTGGTGTGTGATTTACAGTTGCTGTAAAGTAATTGCATTTATGGCTTTTCATTTGAGCTATGTTGGATGCTCTAAAATGATTTGGCTGTCATAGTAAAAATACAGTGTTTTTCATGAATTGTCAAGACAATTAATGTCAGTGACCACCAGAAAATATTAAGCAACACGGAGTCATATAGATGTGGGCAGAAAACAAATATTGAACTTTTCTAAACAGATAGCTGTTTATAAATGTTTTATACATAGGCTATAAGTATTAAGATTTGTGGTTAGCATCTATTTTAATCAAACTAGTTATGCACTGTAAACCCTATTAATATAATTCTTTGAAAAATCAAGTTGTCTTAATTAACATTACTTGATATGTCAAGTTTTGGGCTCCTAACTCAAATATCATAACTTAAAATTAAGTTCCTTGAACTTATTGTTCTTAAAAACCAATAGACTTAAAATAGTTTGAGTGTTAATAACTCAAACTACTGAGTCCAGAATTGAGGCTATGGGGAATACCCACAATGTCTTGTGCTTTCATTATTTAATTATGTTTCCTTGGTCAAAGGGAACATATAGGGGCATTTAAACAGTTGTTATTAAAAATTCATAGAAGTTTTAGTTCTTTTGTAGTATTATTTATGTAGTATCATTAATAGCTGTTTTGTGTAATCTTCATTATTTAAGTTGTGATATTGTATAATTGCATCGAGTTACCTTAAACAGTGAAGTTTATTCTATATGAACACCAAGTTAAGTGAACTTAATTACACAAGTTACTCAAGTACACCATTACTCAATTCAGTTGAGGGAAAGAGTTTACTCAGTAAATTGAGTAGAGTCAACTTATTAGGGTTTTCAGTGTACAATATGTATTTTGTGTTTTAAATAATTCACATTGTCTATTTGGCTTGCAGGTCCAAATTAGCAACATGCGGAGATTTGTGTGGCTCTCTTTATGCATAGTCGTGCTGCTGGGGTCAGAGATCTGCATAGCAGGTATTACCAATGTTTGATTATTGAAATATGGATATGTGATGTGAAGTCATTTTTTTTTCTGTATTCACTGTGTTTTGTTGCTTCATATTAAATTGTATTCAGGTGAGTATGATTTAATCCCATCACACAGCACCTAAAATAATTTATTCTATTCCATTGCAGAATTGCCCTTCCTGAAAGGAATACAATAGGGGCGTTAGTTACTTTTTCTCCATCTTGTGTAATTTCAGAAACAGCAGCTATGATCAAATCTGTGCCAGCTCATCTTGTCTTCTCTGCATGAAGTTCTTAATTTCACAGGCCTGTCATATGATAAATAGCTGAACAGTAAGCTGGGCACACCATCAAATATGGTGACCATATCCTGCTTGGCACACTTCATACCCCTTTCTGATAGAGAGAAAGCCAGCCAGCTGAAACATAGTTATAAATCAATTCAAAGCCCAGAACAAGCAGAACAGTGTTTGAGACAAGCCAAGATATGACAGCACTTCGAGGAGCCTCTGTGTCTGTCATAAATTCAATAAGAGGAGCTCATGAGTGTCAACAACACTCTATGGAGTTGATGGAGCCCTGGGCTGAGCCTAAAGTCGAGCTTTAGATACTCATTGACTGCCCTTACCAGGCCTTCACGATCAAGTGAAAAACAAAACTAACTCCAATTAGTCACAGTTCTGCCCTGCAAATAGATTGTTTTCTTGCACTTCTTAGAAAGGAGAAAAACACAGCCAAACGTTGCGGGTTCCGGAAACCCAGAAGTAGCCCACGAGGGCATCAAACGCCGCCATCACATTCACTCATCATTATCTCACAGAGCCATTTTTTTTTTTCTTTGGCTAAAGATGGCTGCTGAACAAAAAGTTCTCAAATGACTCTGGCTAATTTGGGATGGAGCTATTTGTGACACAAATGCAGCAGGAAGTGAAGAGACTCCCAGCCAGTGATAGCAATAGAACTGATTTGGCAGATCAATAGAGGAGCTACTGAAATCTTGGCCATGACTCTCCATGTCAACTTGAGGTCATTGCTGAACAAACGCACTCTTTAAGAGATCTAAGGTTATAAAATGTGTATGCTCTGTAGGATGCTGTTTTGTTTACTGACATCAATCCATTCAAATTTCATTCAGCTTTGTGAAATGCTTTTTGATCGTAAGCTTTGAAGAACTCACCCCTCACAGAGTCTTCACTAAAACTTAAAGACCCCATAAAGTGGCTTGACAATCAGAGTTTTCTTTTTCTTTTGTAGAAACAGGAAGTTGAGGCAGGACATAACAAAGGACTCATCCCTTTTTTAATAGCTAATTCCCTTATTTACGCTAATTGTAATCACAGCCATGAACCATTATTTGCTACTTGTATTGCTAGTCGAAGGCAGGTGGCATTAGGGGGAGGGACATTCTTATTCTAGAGAGCATTTTACTGGTCAAAAATGGTTTATGCCCCTGTTTTTCACTGTACAACTTGCCATTGCAGTGTCTAGGCATGATCATGATTTCAAGCTTGATTACTCTTCCTAGTGCTTAACGCATGCGTAGAGTGCTAGATAGTGCTTGGAAGTGTAATCCTGCTTGAAATCATGATCGCCCAGGAGACTGCTGATGTCAAGATTTATAGTGGAAAGGAGTTATATTTTGGTCTATTCTCACCCAAAACCAATTAGATTGCTTCTGAAGACATTTATTAAACCACTGGAGTGGTTACTTTTATGCTGCCATTTGTGCTTTTTAGAGCTTCAAAATTGTGGTCACCATTCACTTGCACTGTATGGACCTACAGAGCTGAGATATTCTTTTAAAATTCTTAGTTTATGTTCTGCAGAAGAAAGAAAAAAGTCATACACATCTGGGATGGCATGAGAGTGCAAATGATAGTTTTGGGTGAACTATTCCTGTAAGTGCATATATCTGCTAAAGGTTTGATTTTAGGGTTAAGCAGCGTTTATTTAAAGCAACAAATGCCATAATTGTGCCATTACATGGACATGAATTGACATTTCGTGTTTTTTTTTTTTTTTTTTCAGCAAGGCAAGAATTGATAGTTACCACCTTAAAGGTATGGACTAAAATCACTTATAAACTCAGAGATGTGAAGTTATATTGTATCAGTACTATAATACACACTCTGTAATGTTTATTATGTTAGTATACAGGCTTTCCTGATGACTTCTGAAAATGCCAACTTTTTTCCTTTCAGCAAGACCCATATACAATGAGCAAAGGATCCCAGTTAGAAGGCTACTGCATGGATCTACTCTCTGAGCTATCTAAGAAACTGGGTTTCAAATACAAAGTTCATCTGGTGAAGGATGGGTCATATGGCCGGCAGGACGAAAGCGGAAACTGGAACGGAATGATTGGAGAGGTTGTTAGAGGGGTACGTGATGCATTTTAAATTTACAGGAAAATAGACAGGGATCATTTAGAATAGGGGTACATTCAGTCAGGTATATAACTAACCCAGACAGGGTGATCAGGTGATCTTGTATCAACCTGAAGGGGCTTATTTTGCGATAATGACCTACTGAGTTTAAATGATTTTGTTATGTGAGAAGAAAGAGTCATTATACAAAATATTTGACTGCAGAGTGCTACAACTGATCAATCAGAAAATTGATTGAACAGGCTCAAGTGTTCCTGAGCCACGTAATAATACACAATAATGCATATTGTGCTGCTGCATATAAATGTAAAATAAGCATGGTAATAAACAAGTAGTTTACATGACATTAATCCTCCCTTTCATTCTCTGTCCACAGGAAGCTGATATGGCGGTAGCTCCTCTCACTCTCACTGCTGCCCGTGAGAAGGCTGTGGGAATGACGAAACCTTACATGCAGACCGGAATCAGTATCCTCCTCCGCAAAGATATAGTTTCTGAAGAGGCCGGGTTTTTTGACTTCCTCTCCCCTTTCTCTGGGGAGACCTGGTTCGGCATCCTGATTGCATACTTTGTGACTGCAGTCTGCATCTGCATTGTGGGAAGGTCAGAATATCAGCGACGTATAATAAAACTGCTGCACAAATTTTCAGTTGAACAAACATGATTTCTGAATACAACATATGAACTTATCTGAACTGAAACTAAACTGTAGAGTTTTGTCTCTTTGTTTCAAGGTTGAGTCCATGTGAATGGAGCCAGCCTGAGACTGAGCCCAATCAATTCACACTTCTGCACAGCTTGTGGTACACTGCGGGAGCCCTGAGCCTGCAAGGTATTCATCCAAATGTCCTCCTTCTTCAAATATGGACAAACAAACACCTTTATACATTTCTATTCAGCAATTTTTCATTTGGATTACTTTCCTGTAGGTGAACAGAGGAATATTATAATAGACTTGAGTCAGGCCGTCAATGCACCACTCACCGCCAGGTGCAGCTTTGATCTCCACACGAAAAGCACTGCAGAACGCCTTGTATTGATTTTAACAAAACATCGCCTACATTATGATACATTGTCTGAACTGTCCGGTAATCATTGGCTGGTGCTTCGAAAGATCAAACAGTCAGACAGTCTCACGAAACGGGGTCAAAGTTGTTAGAACTTTGAGCGCCATGTTACAGCGCAACACCCGGGGCAATGCTGAAGCTGATTCTTCAATTCATAGAACTCAATCGCTGCGTTCTAATAAATGATGCTGCTGGAGGGCACTTCGATGGGAGAACAATCATGAAAGCCATGCTGTAAGGTTGTTTTAAAGAGAATTTCCAATTAAAATGAAGTTAAAAGTGAGTATTTTTGAGCCCCACACTTTTCAGTCCCTTCAGAGTTCTCACAGTATATGGTAAAGTCTTCAAAGGGAATAGGGCATAAGAATGATCACTTCTGAATGGAACGCACTCAATGTATTCGGCAACACCAGCGTGAGTCATGCGGAAGACCCTTAAAAGTCATAAAAGTTATCTTTACCTTGAGCGACAGGACATTTTGTTGATTTTCTATGGATTGCGTTTTGGATGGGACTATCTGTGAATCTGACGAATGGAAGATGGAGGGAGTGTTTGAGAGACCTATTTCTGTTGGCCCGAGGAAGCCAACATACTGTTATTCTACAAACTTGGTTTAGGGTTTATTCAAAATCCCTAAATCGGGACCAATATTTCTAACACTAACTCCTAGAACTTTTAAGATACATCCACCAAACCCGGCACAGACCTTCAGACCGTTCTGGAATAGTGTGATATGTCTTTTCTAACTGATTGGACTTATGGTTATCTCATAGCCGATAGTCAAAAATCTGAAAGTCCCATAGATTTACATTGACGGAATGTTCAAACGGGCCATTGGAATGCCTGCTAATTCAAATTCTAACTGTCAGAACATTCTAATGTAAACAAACCCACAGAAGGCCTTTGATCTGCTTTATGTAGCTTTCCATCTCTCTCTCTCTCTCTAACGATTTATCTGACTATCTATTTGACTTTCTGTCTGACTATGTATCTACAGTAGCTAGCTAGCTGGCTTTTTGTCATACTGTAATGTTTAGTTTAAACTAAAACTAGTTTAAACTTTCAGACAAGGCTTTGTCAAGCCAACATCAGTTGATAAGTTAATAACTGTTATTATCTTTGCAGTTACATTTGGTGACGTTAGTAGCTGTGGTGGATAAGTTACTCAAAAATAGTAATTCACCACAAATTACTTATTACTTCTCTAAAATTGTAATCAGTAATTTACAGTTTACGTCATGGGAAAAGTAGTGACATTTCAATTACTTTTAAGTTACTTTCCCAAACAATTTTCACAGAAGAGGTTTTAGTTTTTCTGCTTAACGCATTCAAAATAATGCCTACATTTTCTTTTTGTTCACTGTCATTGTCCCTTCAGCTATTACAGAAACACAAAAATACATATAAAATTCATGTTTTAAATGTATTTTACATTAATAATATTATTACTTTAGAATTGTGTAACCCAAGTAATGTACTTAAAGGAATATTCCAGGTTCAATACAAGTTAAGATTAGCACAAAAATGTATTTAGATCGTCCCTCCTTTTCTTTAATAAAGCAGAAATCTGGGTTACAGTGAGGCACTTACAATGGAAGTAAATGGGGCCAATTTTTGGAGGGTTTAATGGCAGAAATTTGAAGCTTATAATTTTATAAAAGCACTTGCATTAATTCTTGTTAAAATGTACTGTATGTAATATTTGAGCTTTAAAGGTTGTTTAAATCATAATTTTTACAGTCGTTTTAGGGTTTTAGGGTTTGCTGACATTAAGTCGTCGTGGCAACGAAGTTGTAAAATCGGCTACAACTTTACACAGAAAAGGTTAGAAGGTGATTTTATCACACTAAAATCATGTTAACACACATATTGTTTATGTCTTGTGGCTATACTTTAAAAGAAAGTTTATTTTTACATTCAAAGATTGGCCCCCATTCACTTCCATTGCCTCACTGTAACCCAGATTTGTGCTTTTTTTAAAGAAAAGGAGGGGCAAGTCAAAATACATTTTTGTGCTAATCAATATTATGCCACAAATGCTGTCGATTGAGCTTAACTTGTTTTGAACCCGGAATATTCCTTTAAAAGTAATTCAACTTGATTGAAAGTCAGTAACTGTAATCTGATTACAAAAATGTATATTGTAATGTGTTACACTGATATATATATATATATTTTTTTTATTTTTTTATTTTATTTTTTTTACTGAAATTAATTAGATTGCAGTAACTAATTACTTTGTTATCAGATTACACCAAACACTTCTGCAGAAATTACATGCTTCATGTTCAGTATGGATAAGTAACTTGTAGCTGGAATCACGCCTGGTAAGAACACGGGATAACATATTTTTATTTTATCTCTTTTTCTTACTGCAGGTGCAGGCCCTCACCCTAAAGCTGTGTCAGGACGGGTTATCACTTGTACCTGGTGGCTGTTTGCAGTCGTGTTGCTGGCCTGTTATTTCTCCAGCCTCAGTTCCTCTCAGGTGTCTGATTCTACACCGATCATGATAAAAGGCTTCGAGGACTTGGCTAATCAGGAAGTGATTGAATATGGAACGCTTGCAGGCTCCTCCACCCTTGCCTTCTTTAAGGTCTGATCACATGTTGAATCCAGGATGTTCTTATGAGTCAAATGAATTCCCAACTGATGTTACAGAAAATATTTCCTAAAATGTTGGCTTTTTGTACAGAACTCCAATAACCCATCTTACCGTCGCATCTATGAGCACATGGAGCGGAGGAAGAGTTTTGTGTCCTCCATGGATGAGGGTGTCCAGAGAGCAAAGGAGGGAAATTATGCTTTCATTGGAGAATCTGTGTCCCTGGACTTGGCTGTTGCACGCCATTGTGAATTGGTTCGTGCACATGAGGTCATCGGGATGAGAGGTTACAGCATTGTAACTCCTCTTGGTGAGATTTACTCATATTTGCCACTGAAATAAAGGTTGTTTTAATAGATTTAATGGATTACCTTTTATACTTCAACACAACTTATACAAATACATACAGTAATGCATACTTAAAGAATAAATTAAAATTCTGTATGACTCTATTTCATGGAACACAAATGAAGATATTTCAAATAATGTTCACGCTTATCATGTCTTGACAAAGTGAGCAGTGTGAACATTCTTCAAAAAAATTTTTTTTGAGTAAACGATGATAGAATTTTCATTTTCTGTGTGAACTATTCTTTTAAAGACAGCACAACATCTTAATGTTTCAAGCTTAACTGTGTTGTGCAGCGGTTTAGTCTGCAGTGAATGGATTTGATGCCACACACTTTTCTTGGAACAGGATCTCCCATGCTAAAGAATCTGAGTGTGGCGATCCTGCAGCTGAGTGAGGCAGGGGAGCTGGCTTATCTGCGTACTAAATGGTGGGCCAGTAGCTGTATCCCGGACAGTGCCAAAACCTCATCTCTGAGGGCCCATAGCATGAAAGGCATCTTCCTGGTTCTGGCTATAGGCCTTGGGATTGGAGTTCTGCTCTCCTTGCTTGAGCTCACCTCAAAATCTCGCAGTACTGCAGGAGAGCAGAAGGCAAGTAGCGCCAATATACACACAAACACACACATACGTTGGACTCTCCATAGACATAATGATTTTTATACTGTACGAACTATAGATTCTATCCCCTACCCCTAAACCTAACCCTCACAAAAAACTTTCTGCATTTTTACATTTTCAAAAAAACTTGTGGACACTAGAAATGTCCTCATAAATCACATTTATAGCATAGTACCCTTGTAATTACCAGTTTGTAACCTACATTTTTTTCCTTGTAAACCACCCAAACCTGCCCCCACACACACACACACACACACACACGCACACACACAAAACATAGACTTATATTAGTTTTATATAAATCTGATTATAATTTCAATAGACTAAACCTTTACTCACACAAGTTATTTAAAGTTTTATTAATTACATTTTGTTAAAAATGACAATTGCTATGAAATTTAAATGCGTTAATCTCAAAAATAGGCTAAAATATTTTTTGGAGTGATGTTGTATGAATAGCTCACCCAAAAATAAAAACATTCTCTCATCACTTACCCTCAAGTCGGATAAAAGCACCATAAAAGTTGACAATATCACACGTGCGCTATATTTCAAGTCTTCTGTAGCCATACAACAGCAGACTGAAATGTAAGTGTTAATTCACTGAAAATCTTTCTCTTTGCCATTAGAATATGGCACGCAAGCAACAACAACTTTGTTTACATAAGCACATCACAGTGAGCAAACCTAACTTCATATAAGGAGAGGACAGCGGAGAAGAAGAAATTGCACATAATCTTCATTGGTTCTTGCGTGTATTTGTCACTGTGGCAAATTTGAAAGAGTGAATGCAAACAATATTTTAGAAATAGGGCAGTCTTCCACATCCCCTTGCAACTGCATTTTTAGAATTTATAAAAAAACAGTATTTGCTTTATTTTTTAGTCAATTTAGATAATATTAATATAGATAAACAAATTAAAATGTTCCCGAATATTTCCCAGGGGTAGGTTTGTCAGATTTACCTCACTTTTGCAGACAATTTTGTCCACAAATTATAGTGAAGTCCCTCCCACAAAGACAAACTAAAATCAGAATAAACTACCTCACCAAGAAGTTCATGAATTTCAAATTGTTGCACTTGATTAGGTGATGTGAAATTCCTTGGTAGATTTCAATTGTGCAGTAGCCAGGACTGATTTTGATAAGAGGTTTTTATGCGTTATGAATATCAATACATTCAGTGAAAATAAGCCTGCTCTCTTCCAAACAGAAATCCTGCTGCACAGTTTTGACTCAGGAGCTGAGCCAGCGTTTGAGAATGAGCAACACAAAGAGAGACCAGGAAACCTCAGACAAAAACAAGGTTTAAAAGGTTTTACCACAATGATTTAATCCCAGTCTTACATAACAGAATATCTTTACTGTTCCTTAAAGGTGCACTCAGTAATTTTTCCCCAATTAAAAAAGTTTTACTCCTAAAGAAATTAATTGTAATTTTGAAACATATGTATAAAATCATGACCACTCACATGAGATGAGGACTCTGGTCATATCAGTAACCTTATAAAAGCTGCTTTATTCTACATGGGGCAGGGGCGCCCTCATGGGGGCTGCCATTTTAGAATCACACGACCAGCTGAATTCTACTCACTTAATCTCAGTTACCATCTTGTTATTGGACACTTTCACTTTTAGATTAAATTAATCATGGCTTACTGTGAATAGTGAATTTCTACAAATGGCATCTGTAACTGAAAACTATTGATTTTGAATGATGCTGCATCCACACCACTAGGTGTCACTGTAAGTCCAAGATGACATGAACAAAAAGTTACTGAGTGCACCTTTAAATTCAGATTTTCTGGATTATCCAAGTAGGTATAGCTGCAGGCCGGAGATCTCCAAATGGGGGCGGAATCTCAGAAATAGGGCTTGGTTTCTCCAAAAGGGGGCAGGGCTACTCCAAAATGGGATTATGCCAACTTCAAAAGGGGGAGACATCTCCACAGACAGTTAGGGTTAGGGAAAGGGTTAGGTAAGGGGCTCCCTATATCTTTGCTGGCGATTTGGAGCTCCCACCCCTTTTTGGAGCTCTGTCTGCAACTATACCCTTCTCGGATTATCTGGTGCTAGATATTACTATTTCTCAAGTTATAAGAAACTGTTTTATACATTTTAACTGGTTTAAATTAGTGTACTGAACTGAGTTCAACAAAATTTTAACTTTTTTTTTTTTTTTTTTACATTTAAATCAACCTGTCTTTTCAGTGAAGATTTTACCAATGAGATGCCTATCAATTTCAGTCTGGATGTAAAATCTCATGCATATTTGTATTTTTTACAGTTGTTGATATTAGATGATTATCATAAATTCCTGCTGAAATGACATAGAAACATAATTTGTATGCATAATAAGGTATGGCAGAAAGCTAAAAAGGAGTTCAATAAAACTTTATTAACAAATTCTGTACTGCATGGGAAATGTTTCAATACAGAAATACAAGAAAAAGCCTATAAAAGTAAGAGACAAACAACATTTTGCAGATGTGTTATTTTAAACCAAGCAAAATTTTAAAATAACACTTTCTCTGACAAGGATTTAAGAATAAAACATTGTAAACTTACAAAATATAATGTTATTTAAAAGATCATCACATCTTACTGTCACAAAAGAGGCATTGGTTCTGGCACCATGTTTATTAATGAATTAATAAACTTGATCTAACCCCAAAAGTGTGAGTTTGTTTAAAACCTAATAAGCTAAGGTGTAAACTCAACACATACAGTATGTTTAGTTTTAAACATATCTTAAAACATGTCTTTAAATTCAAAATATCTTCATTATAATTGTAGTTTCCAAATGCAAAAGACACAATGTAACATTTCAGACACCATTTGGAAGAGTTATGAAATTAACAAATGAATTATGAGCCCAGATGTAAACAAGACAATATTTGTACAACGAAAGAAGTTCAGTACAAATGAAGCTGGCTATTTTGCCCCACCCCAATCCCGTAGTATCTGTCAGTTTTCTTCACAGTAAGGAATATTTTTTTCTTGGGTTTCATGTACATTTTTTTTCTACAATGTTGAGGAATCTAAAAAAAAACAACAATGTTACATTAAACCCAGCAATCTTATAACATGAAATCTGTCATCTCATAAATTTGACATAGTATAAAGAATAATGATAAAAAAAAACTTTCTAAAAATTTTATCCAATGCAATTTGGCAAGAGCCTTTTGACAGTTTGTGGTAGACTTACCTCTGAAAAACAGTGGTGAATGACAGCGAATCTCATGCATTTTCTGCTCAAACAGCACATTCATCTCCCTCTGCAGTGTGCCCATTGTCTGCTGCTGATTATCAGGTAAACGGGATGGCAGAGTACTCAAGTCAAGGCTGTCCAAACTACTCAGACTGCTTGATTCACTCTCAGCAAGGTTGTGATTTTTAGAAACAGATTGTTTGTATGTAACATAACTGCAACTGCCCTGCTTTAGGGGGAGAGGGTATTGGTTCAGGAAGTCTTTCCTTCCGTTCCAGGGTGTGTTTGGGGGAGAGGGTGGATGGCGTCTTGGGACACTTTGTGATCTGCGTCCCTTAAATGGAGAATCCTTGGAAGCTTGTCTGCTTGGGTCATTCAAGCTGCGTCTACTCATTGCAGGGGTTGCAGGGATGGACAACGGCTGCCACTGGGGCTTAAGCTTGAAATCTAAAGATGGTCCACAGATGTTATTGAGTACCAGGTTTTTGGTGTTTAAAGTTCCACTAGGGGGATCCAGTGCTCCATCAGGTATCGGATTGAAACTCAAGGGTTCACACGGCACTGTAGTCTCTGAGCTTATGGAAGACTGAGTTTTTAGATGACGCCCTTTGGCATTTATAGGCTGATACATCTCAAGTTCCAGATCTGATGCCTTAGAAATTGCTTTAGTGTCTGAGATTTGCTTTGACAACAAGGGCTGGTCATTCAGTGTAGAAGCAGCACCCTTCATTTTGGGTATCAATAGGTCTGCAGACCTAGAAACCATGCTTTCCGGGTTAAATGTTGGATGTAAATCGTTTTGATTTGAAACAGTCAACTCCTGGTTACCTTCGTTGGAAATGTGAGGTTGAACTGAAGAAGTCTGAATGTCCAGTTCTGAACTCTCTTTTGAGTCAAACCCTAAGTTGGTGTAGTCCATGGCCGCACCTGCTCCACCCGAGCATGTGATAGAGGACAAGCGCCGCCGTCGCTCATGAGATCCTTCTGGCTCATGAAAAGACACCTTATGGGCTCTTCTCAGGGGTTCACTCTGAGCTCCTCTGAGTAAAGAAGCAGACTGTGAGGTACTTCTGCTGTCCTTTGAGTTTACGTCATCACTATAACGTCTGTTTAGAAAGTCCTCTTTGGTGTAGGAATCTGGTGAGCCACGCATGACTTTTGCTTGGCTCTTCCCAGCTCCACCTTTCCGTAGGAAGTTTGGAGTAAAAGATCTCCTTGTGTCATCTTCAGAGGTTTGCATGAGCTTTTTCTGGATTAGCTGCTTTACCGCATTGCTTGTTTTGACCTGTCAGGATTGGCACATATAAACATGATGTTAAAATTGATGGATGAATATCAACATCACAATTAACTAAACGTTGATGATTGGTACAATATTTATGCACAAGAAAAGATAAAAATGTTAAAATTACAAGTTACCTTTCCTGTGACATCATTTATTGCAACATGCACAAAGATAGATGCTTCCTCCATACCTTCTAAATAGACATGTCGATAACCTGTGGAACAGGCGGATTAAACATTAAACTTTAGGCTGTTTAGGCTGTTAAGGCTCTTCTATGCGTTACTTATTGACTAAAATTTAAGCTTATACATTGTCCACTCAAAAATGTCATTGATTCAGATGTAATTTACCTGGCATCATGCTTTTAAATGCTATTGTTCTCTGTCCAATGAAGTCTCGGCCAATTGGATCATGATCCCAAACCATAAAGCGTACCAAGGCAATCTGAGGCATGTGCAGTGTAAACACAAGTGTCTCCTCCCACATGGGGTTAAAACCTGTTAACGTGAAACATGGGAAATAACATATGAACACATTTACCTTTAGTTGTGATAGACCAATTGTGGCGGAACAACCCGCTCCACCCTCTCGTTAGTGTCGCCCCGGCTCTGAGGGCCATCTTTTAGCCAGGCTCATAACGGGAGTGGGCAGGAGAGAGAAGAGGTGCAATTTAATAAGCCTCGTTTGGGCAGATGATAATGAGGCATGTGAGTGGAGCCTCATTACCGCTGTAATAAAAACGTAGAGTGCGCCTCTCCTCGGGAGCCGGTTTCTAACTCCTTGTGTGCACACTGGCATCCTCGCAGGTCCAGTAGCAGAGCGGGGAGGGTATCAGCCGAGTTAGATGTGTTGCCAGGGATGACATATGAGTCACAGCCGACAGGCAAGGAAGCCGGGCCGCTTTCCCCTCACACTTGCTGCGGCCCCAGGGAAGATAGGCTGCCCCAGAAGCCACCGCCCCTCATGCTCCAGACATTTTTTGCAAGTAGAAGTAGCTGCAGACCGGAGATCTCCAAATGGGGGCGGAATCTCCAAAATAGGGCGTGGTTTCTCCAGAGATGAGTGGGGTTACTCCAAAAGGGGGCGACACCTTTACAGACAGTTAGGTTTAGGGAAAGGGTTAGGTAAGGGGCTCCCCGTATCTTTGCTGGTGTATTGGAGCTCCAGCCCCTTTTTTTGAGCTCTGTCTGCAGCTATACCCTTCTCCATTTTTTAACAGTTTATGTTGTTTATTATTTAAAATAAACGCCACTCCGAGGCCTGACACCACATCCACATCTCTCGCTTATCACGCCACACAATATACAGTATTAGTCAGGCCGATTTATCTGCCGATGGCCATTTCGAGATTATTGGCATAACAGTGACAGTAACAGTAACTTGTTTGATTAAAAGAAGAAATAGTTCCCTCTTGTGTCAGTTCATTGACAGCCTTGTCAATGAATAGTGCACAATTTCTGTTTTCAAATAATTTAAGAGAATGTTGAAAATGCTTTTTTAAAATTTTACGAAATAAGTGTTTTTTTATGTAAATTTCATTTAATTTTAGCAATTTTGGAGTACCCCTAAGACAGCGTCTATAATATTCGTGACTCAAAAATTCATGAGATTTGTCAAACAAAAAAATTTACCTTGAAAACGTATTTGAAATTACTGATTACGTTATGTACACTCACGTGTATTCAAGGTACAAGGAAAGCATTTTAATACATTTTACTTGGTTCCACCGCTCGACATTTTTAAAGTCATAAAATCTAAACAAATTTTGTAGAAAATGCTATACATATTTTTCAAAAATGTATGAAACCAGCATAGTGACCTGACAAACAAGGATGTCTCATTTGCTACAGTACCATCCTGCATTCTAGATATTGGCATCAATATCAGTCATAAAACCTATATTGTTTCAGTCAACCACTAACATTTAGATACAAATTAAAAGAAAAGTGCTATTTGCACAATCTATCTTTGTACTTACCGTTGTCATCCACTACTCTTGTCTGTTGTTTATTGCAATCGACAGGCAATCCAATAATCTCCACCTCCACAAAGGGATCTATAATCTGAAAAACAAAACATAAAATCAAACATTCAACCTATGGTATTTATAGTTAGAGACGACAGCAGACTTCTCGTCTTTAACTGCAGTATGATTGAACTCACCTCTCCTCTGTCCCCTAACATAGAGTCTTTTGGCTTCGGTAGCTGCTGGCCACTGATTATTTTGAGCACTAACTGAGTTTTCCTGTTTCCTGGCAAAGGGTCTTCCAACATAGGATTAAAGGCACCTGAGGGTAATTATGATGCGTGGAGTGAAAATTACCCTCCAAACAGCATAATAAATACAATGCTTCAAACAAATGAGTCACCAAATCACCTTTACACATGCATTTTGGCTTCAGCACATAGCCACAGTTTCCATTGGCTGCGAATTTCGCCCTGTTCAGTTGAAGCATACGGCCTTCTGTTTGATAGTTCAGAGCGACTGGAAAGATGAAACAACATTTCAAACAAGTGCACGGTGGAACTGTGATATAGAAAAGGGAGAGCCATTTGCCAGCGGTGAGCCAAATCAAAGCCGTTGCTGTTTCATCATTAATGGCAAACAACTGTCTTTGATGATAATTAGAAGGACAAAATACATGGAAAATAAAAGAAAAAAGCACATTCATACCCAAATGACATCCTGCATTCCAAAATGGCTGAGGATTGAAGTTGCTAGAATCAACACGGTAGTTGGAGGGGTAAACTCGTAAAAGTTGCCGTTGATTAAAGCGAACTAACTGGGCAGGTTTTAGCTGCAAGATCTGGTTAGTTATGCTTTCGTTTAAGGAGGAGACTTGCCAGCTGCACATGTAGGCTGCAACATGAATGGAATTTATTTGCACAAACAGCCACAAGACATCAAGATCACTTTTAGCATTAGGATGTTGAGGAGGATATAATCGTTTGTCTTACCTTGAGTTTCAATATCATGAACACGCACTGACTTTGTGTACTTGACCAGATCAGAGAGGGCACGAGAAAGTCTCATCGTTTTCCTCCGTCTGAAATTTTCCATAAACACAAAGACTACCACAGGGTTCCCACACCTTTTGACCAATGTATTTCCATGACTGTTCCATGACTTTTCCAGTTGCTCGTGATTACTGGATAAGGATGTTTTTAAAATCATTTTACAGAGATATGAACTCACAAAGAGCAATTTCAAGCAGATGAAATATTCTAGACTTTTCCATGATTGTGTAATATTTCAATCATTTCCATTACTTTTCCAGGCCTGGAAATCACAATTTTAAAATTCCATGATATTTACAGGTGTTTGTGGGAACCCTGCTATCATTAAACTGGCCAGTCAGCACACAATTCAACAAAAAATCTGATCTGTTTTATCTCTTGACATACTCACTTGCCATAGTTGATGACCTGTTTATCATTACTACTCGGGATTTCCTGGTCGGTATCAGAGTCACTCAGGATGGGCTTCTTTTTTAATTTCACACGTTTTTTCTTCTAAAAAAACACACATTGTAAGAGATCAAAACTATAGTAGTATAAAGGCGTCAATATACAGTACTTCTAGCGAAATCGAAGAAAAGAATGCGTGACGTCATTTCAAACAAAATCTGGCCAAAAACAAGGTGGTTTTTGAGTTTGTTGTGGTGGTTCGGAACAGCTCGCCAGGGCAAACTTTCAGGAACACTTTAATTTGTATTTTTCTGGTTGATTTCTTCACTCAGTCAAGATTAGTCAACGTGAGCACTCTGGAGTGTAGAGTTGCCAAGCTGGTGCAAATTTACCTACATCGGTACGATCGATCACATAGACCATGTTATGTGATTTTTTGTTTGTATTAGGTCTGTAAAATACAATAACAGATGATAATCGGTGCATAAAATGGCCACGTATAATGGCTAGCATGTTAGATTTAGCATAATCGCTATGAATGCAGAATTTAAACATGATTGTAATGCTAAATGACATATACTGCATAGATATACTGTATTATACAGTATATATTTAATCATCATCAAGTGGCCTTAATGCTGCGTTTGTGGCATATCTTTTACATACAGTATTTTACTAGAAACGTTATATGACTCAGTATCAAGTGGGACATGTGAAGGTGAAGTGTTAGTAAACCTTGCGCCTGAAGCTGCCCATGAACGACCTCCTTGAGCTTTTCTTTGATTCATCACAAGTCTCTGGTGCTCCTTCTCTTATCTGGAACTCAGAACATAGCAGTTTTTGGTTAGACATTCTAGAAGGGGAATAGCCCATGATTATAATGTGGGGGGGGGAGGGGTTGTAGTACAGCTTGGTAGTTCTAATTTGTTTAGAAACCATAACAATTTCAAAATCCTAACTTGAACTGGTCAGATCTTAACTTAAAGTAATATTTTGGGTTCAATACCGGTTAAGCTCAAGTGACAGCATTTGTGGCATAACGTTGATTACCACAAAATTTAGACTCATCATTCATTATATTTAAAAAAAGCAAAAATCTGGTTACAGTGAGGCACTTAAAATTTAAGTGAATGGGGGCCAATTTTTAGAGGGTTTAAAGGCAGAAATTTGAAGCTTATAATTTTATAAAAGCACTTACATCGATTCTTCTGTTAAAACTCATGTATTACTTGAGCTGTAAAGTTGTTTAAATTGTCATTTTTAGTCATTTTAGGGTTTGTTGACATTACATTGTCATGGTAACAAAGTTGTAAAATTGGCTATAACTTTACACAGAAAAGGTTTGTGAGTGATATTATCACACTAAAATCATGGTAACACACATATTGTTTATGTCTTGTGGCTAAACTTTTGAAACAGTGAGGATTTTAATGTTCAAAAATTGGCCCCATTCTCTTCCATTGTAAGGGCCACATTGTAACCCAAATTTTTGCTTTATTTTTTTTTTTTAAAGAAAAGGAGGGGCAAGTCAAAATAATTTTTGGTGGTAATCAATATTATGCCACAAATGCTGTCGATTGAGCTTAACTTGTACTGAACCCAAAATATTTCTTTAAGATTTAAGATAGGATATTTCTGTAATACTGTCCCAGAGCTCCAAAAAATGAGAGTAAACAAACAACAAATGGCCTCACATCTCCATTAATCTGCTCTTCTTCATCCTCTTCCTCTTCAGCACTGTCTTCATCAGACACGTCGCCCTCCTCTGCATCAGCATCAATGTTTGCTGGTAGCTTCTTACCCTGGAAATCATCTCAGTGTTTCCGTGATTTATCCACAGAAATATTTGACTTGAAATTATGCAGTGTATTACCTCACCTTGACAAGCACTTTCCCTTTTAAAACCTCTGGAGATGGCAGACGTCTAGACTCATTCACACTGACATTTGACAGGTCCAGTTTGTCTTGCAGCACTTCCATGAGGTATTGAGCCATTTTCTTCTGCTGAGGCACAGTACAGTGATTCTCTATAGAGAGGATCACTGGGTATCTGATAGTGGACGAATTAGTCAGTGAATTCTAAACAATTGCCATGCCTTATGCTTTCTTATATTGTTAATCAATTGGTGAAGAAAAGACAGCTTTGCTTTACACTTTCTCTTTCAGTCACTTACTGGGTTTTGGCAAAAGCATATTTGTTGATTGTCTCAACAACTTCTTTAAAGAGTATTTTTGAGGTAAGTGTGTAACCATGATGCACAATAGGTTCTCCATCGGGACCATCCCAGCAGTCAACTAGAGGCAGAGAGAAGGACTGAGTCAACTGAAAGATAACAACATGTTTTGTTTAACTCTTTTGTCTTAAGAAACTGCACCCTTTTTGACCAATATTGAAAACCATTCAAAATGCAAAAATTCTTGATTAGTCTACAACGGCACTAAAAATCTTTAATGATTTTTTTAAAAAAATTTTTATAATAATAAAAAAGGTATAAAACTTGGCAAGCATTGTCTCAGTTTATGTTATTTCAATCACTTTTGGCATTTTATAATATCTTAACTATATTACAACAATTTCTGGTTCATATATATATATATATATATATATACTGGCGGCCAAAAGTTTGGAATAATGTACAGATTTTGCTCTTATGGAAATAAATTGGTACTTTTATTCACCAAAGTGGCATTCAACTGATCACAATGTATAGTCAGGACATTAATAATGTGAAAAATTACTATAACAATTTGAAAAAAATTTTCAGAACTTCTTCAAAGTGTTCTCATCAAAAAATCCTCCACGTGCAGCAATGACAGCTTTGCAGATCCTTGACATTCTAGCTGTCAGTTTGTCCAGATACTCAGGTGACATTTCACCCCACGCTTCCTGTAGCACTTGCCATAGATGTGGCTGTCTTGTCGGGCACTTCTCACACACCTTACAGTCTAGCTGATCCCACAAAAGCTCAATGGGGTTAAGATCAATAACACTCTTTTCCAATTTTCTGTTATCCAATGTCTGTTTCTTTGCCCACTCTAACCTTTTCTTTTTGTTTTTCTGTTTCAAAAGTGGCTTTTTCTTTGTTATTCTTGCCATAAGGCCTGCACCCATGAGTCTTCTCTTTACTGTTGTACATGAAACTGGTGTTGAGCGGGTAGAATTCAATGAAGCTGTCAGCTGAGGACATGTGAGGCGTCTATTTCTCAAACTAGAGACTCTGATGTACATCTGGCCTTCCACATCTCTTTCTGTCCTTGTTACAGCCAGTCGTCCTTTGTCTTTGAAGACTGTAGTGTACACCTTTGTATGAAATCTTCAGTTTTTTTTGCCAGTTTCAAGCATTATATATGTTCATTCCTCAAAACAATGATTGACTGATGAGTGTCTAGAGAAAGCTGTTTCTTTTTTTGGCATTTTGACCTAATATTGATCTTAAGACATGCCAGTCTATTGCATACTGTGGCAACTTAAAAACAAACACAAAGACAATGTTAAGCTTCATTTAACAAACCAAATAGCTTTCAACTGTGTTTGATATAATGGCAAGTGTTTTTCTAGTACCAAATTAGCAATTTATCATGATTACTCAAGGATAAGGTGTTGGAGTGATGGCTGCTGGAAATGTGGCCTGTCTAGATTTGATCAAAAATGACTTTTTTCAAATAGTGATGGTGCTGTTTTTTTACATCAGTATTGTGATCAGTTGAATAGCACTTTGGTGAATTAAAGTACCAATTTCCTTCCAAAACAGCTAAATCTTTACATTATTCCAAACTTTTGGCCACCAGTGTGTGTGTGTGTATATATATATATATATATATATATATATATAAGCTTTAAATCGACCACCCTGCTATTTAGTTATTGATACTGAGCATTAAGTGTGAGAGGATAATATTTACCTTCCACACATCGACAACCCGCCTGAAGCACATAAGCATACATATCCACCCGGGACTGAGAAAGCAGCTGATCGCCCGTCAGGTAGGTATTGTGAGAAGATGCAATGTAGTAGTTTGTCAGGGGCTGTGTCATGTCCTGATTTACTTGATGGTGTTCAGGGTTGAAGATGTCCCCTGCAGGACTACGCATATAGTTGGTGAAACCTTAGAAAGCAAGATGTGGTAATAGTCAAAAACCATAATATCTGTGGATGTATTCTGGATGTAAGAAAGTAATTTAGGATGAAGTGCATGAGTCTCTCACCATCAATACCCAGCACCATATTCGTTTGGTTTTCAGGACATGGCTCAAACTGGTTAATTATCATTTTGCAATGCTCTTTTGTCACATTAATCATCTACAAATAAAAGAACATGAAACAATAACAAATATGACAGTTTGAGTCCATTTAGTAAAACAGCAACAAATTTAACAAACTATGTGAACAGACACTTTTATCCAAAGTGCATTCAAGGCATTAATTTTCTCAGTTTGTCTGGTCCTTGGAAATCGAACTCGTAATTTTGGTGTTGCATGTGCCATGCTCTAACAGTTACAGCTACAGAAACTAAATATGAAAATATGCAAAATGAATCACACTAGCCTTTTGCTCGTTCTCCAAGAAGCGGAAGAGGTTGTTTAAATCCATGTGCTCTTTGTGGTTGCTGTAGGTGATCATAAGTAAGTAAAGATCTCGGCGTGTTGAGATCATCTTGTAAAAGTTACAGAATTCTTCAAATGTCAAAGACCCCTGGTTTTCATCAGTGTCAGCCTCCTGTGTAATACAGAGAGTTTTCTTTCAATTGGAAAATAAATACAATTTCACACAAATTTTCATTAAATTGAATGCTTATATTTTTTCGGTTTATGGTAAAAAGTCAAAAATATAAAATGTTATTGGTTTCAGTACATCTCTAAAAAAAATATACACCATAAAAAAGCCGGATAGTGAAAGTAGTTTAATGGTATTGGTCACAGTAGAAAGACATTAAGGATTAGAGGCACAAAAGTTAAGACCTCAACCAGTTTCAGACAACGCCATCTGTTCAAAGTGAGCCGTATGTTGCATGTTTAACGAGTGTGCTCATCAGCATCTTTAGTAATAGTACTCTGGAGGTGTCTTAAACGAATAAAACCTAGTACTGGACATTAGTAAATTCATGATAAACTTAATGGAGTGACTATTTGCACTAATTAAGTAAACAGCACCTGCTACACAGCGCAGCTATTTGCACTCAAATAGTATGATTGAGAAATTGACGACAAACTGCACCCCTAAGTGCTGCTGAAGTGACGTGATGTTTAAAGACTGTGTGGATGTGTTTTTTCATCCCAACAACCCAGGTTTGTTTCCCTGTTTTGCTCCAGGTTTTCCCATCCTGTTTCCTGTCTCCACTCTTAATATTTCCTTATTATTTATACATAAAAATGATAAAAGTTGATTTCTTCAGTGATTTGGTCACGGTGAAGGTCGAGGAGTTGAGAGAAAGGTTTGATCTGGGTAAAATTTATGTTTTTACTATAGTAATATTGTATTAATCATGTTTTTTTGGAAGAAGCCATAGTTTTAATGCAATTAACCCTAGTGTTACTACAGTAAAATGGTGTAAACATAGTAACCATGTTTGATTGTTTGGTTAGTGTTACTATTATTTTACTACAAAATGTCATTGTGATACTATGTGCCCCTATAATGTATGTTCATATTTAATTAGGGTTGTAAATAGTTTCTGCAACGGGGTATAAAAAGCATCTTCTTTGCACTAAGTGCAAATAGTGACTATTTGCACTTAGTGCAAAGAAGATGCTTTTGGTTGCTCTTTACACTTAGTGTAAATAGCATCTTTTGCTATTTGCACTCTTCCTAAACTTAATGAAGGAAAAGTTTTATCCCACATAGCCACAATGGAGAAATCCTACATACAGTAGCTGGTAAGACACTGGCTGTACACCAATGTTGCATGCTAGGCATCAAGCTATTCATAATTTATAACAGTTAACTTATGGAAAACTATGAGGTTAGCTAACTGTGAACTAACAACAAAATACAATTAAAAATTAGCTAAATGCATTGAAGCTACTAAATACAGTCAATTTATAATTAGCATGCTAATGTGCTAACAAGGAGATTTGATGTGTCTGCTTAGTGTAGTAAATGGTAGCAAATTTTTTAATGAAATAGATATTGTATAATTTTACAAAAAGTGCGTTGTCATGATACACCTCTACTTGTTAAAAATGACTTGTTTTGAAGTGAAGGTACATAATTTTTGAAAGCCGCTTGAGGTCACATCCCCGTTTTCTGGGGACAGTCCCGGTTTTTGGTGGCCTGTCCCCGACTGGAGCTGTCCCCGGAAATGTCCTCATTTTCCGAGCGTTCAAGACAGTGGCTGAGTTCGGAATTGCATACTACCATACTACTCATACTGTTTCTGCCATAGACACATATGGCAGAAGTAGTAAGAGTAGTATGGGTAGTATGTCATTTCGAACTCAGCAAGTGTTCATAGTGAAATATTTGCAAGAAAGCCCGAGCAGCAAAGCCTACCGTGTGTTGTTTATTTTGACCAACAGAGGGGGCTGCTCGCTATAGCAGCTTCAATTCATTCATCTTCTTTTACTGATTATTTGGTCGGGCCAGTTTTACCATTAAAGGTGCACTCAGCGATTCCTGAGAAACACTGCTGATATTCAAAATCAACTGCCAAAACAAACACACCCCTACCTTCAGTGCTCCTTTGGAAGCTCGCCCTCAACTTATCATAATCCTTCTTTTTTAGTTTATATTTATCTGACCTTTTTCTCTTGGCCTGTTTCTCAGCCATTTGTCCTCCTTGGAGTTTAGAAAGTTTGCATCAGCCCGATTTGCCGTCGCTCTTCTAATTAATTTCCCTCTCACTCTGCCCCCACCCCACACCCATCCTGTGCATGTGCAAGAACCACCCCCTGTTGCTGATTGGCTGGAGTAGTGTTGTGGGGATCGGTCCGATCCACTTTGTTTTTGTCCCATTTACAGAGCCAGGGCTGTGTACAAATACTAGATTTTTTTTTCAGCCCACCCACAGAATGGACAGCTAGCAGACTGTGATGAGATATTTTCAGAATATGACAAAAATTGTATTGGATTAGAAATACTGAGTGCACTTTTAAGAACTGGACCAGGCAATTGAAGAGAATTATCATCACTGTTATAAGCTTCAAAGTAAGGCACATACTAGCTATTTATGTTACAAAGTTATATTGTTATGTATTTTATAACAGGTTCTGAATTTGGCACAGGATTGTACTGCACAGTGTAAAACGTTCCTGAGAGTTTGGGAATTCCCGCACAGACCGCACAAACTTTAACATGCTGGTGAAAAGTAGCATCGGCTATCGGCTCAACACCCCCTCTCCCTCCCTCTCGCACTATTTCACACACTAAAGAAAGTGCCTACTCAAATATTTACTCATTTGTTGTATTAAAATATGCCCAAAATAAATGTAAAATAAGAATATGGCATTAATAACATGGAAAAATACAAATGTATAATAAAATATCTGCAAAGTAATGTACAGTAAGTCAGTACATAACAGTATAGATTTGCACCTTTCAGGGAAACAAGTGAGTGAAAAGGAGCACCATAATACATAAGACTTGATCAAAATAAAAGGTAGTAATTAAGAAAAACAGGGTCCATATGAGATACGCAAACAGTTAGGTAAAATAGTATTATAACAATTATTATTATCATTATTATACAATATTGAATATCTTTGTGTCATATGATAAAATATATTTTAGATGCTAAATGTTTACATTCTTCATTGTATTCCATGAAATGATTAAGATGCTCAAAGGGCAGGACCCCTATGCTGTGGAGCCAGCAGCAATAATTCCTCATTGTTTATACATGTTTGTTTAGTTCACTTTTATGCCACAATGTCATCTGTACAGCACAGAAAAGAATGAACTCATTGAAGATGAAACAGAAGAGCACTAAAAATGATCAACTTTACCTCCGTGTTTGAATTTCATTGAGACATAGACAACAGTATTCAATAGAGCATGATATACCACACTGTAAAAAAATATTTCCATAATTTGTTACCTTTATATTTTTGCCAGATCAACTTAGATTTACTCATTTGTTCAGATAACATAAAAATCTGTGTTTTTATTGAGCAAACTAATGGCACAATGCACTGATATAATGTAAAAAAAAATAAAAAAAAATAAAAAGTTAATTCCACTAATTGTTGGTTTTACTAGACCTTTTTATTCAAATTCGTATTTATTTATCTTATTATCAAATTTTATTTTAAATAAACTCAAAATTTTAAGTTTAACCAAAATAATTACTTACAGTGCATAGCACATTACCACATTCACCATGGTCAAAATACATCAAATCCGATTTGTCCCCTTTTTTAATAAGTAACATGAAATGTCAATGTCCTATTGAACACTGAACTTGAAATGTCCCCTTTTTTCATTTAAAAGATCTGGTCACCTTACTGTCCCACAACTTCAAAAAAATTATTTAGCAGTATTGCTACTTGAAGTTAGCAACTCCCCAACTTTGCTAAACACACAACATGATACAATGTTTCTTATTTTTTAATCCACATATAAATATATGGTTATGCTGAAGGACAATAAATGAGTAATGCATTGTATGTATATAAATGTATATAGCTGTGTATAAGTGTACCTGGAACATTTCTCTAACTTTCTGCTTTGGAAGGTTCACATTGAGTTTGTGGAGCAGCTGTAGAACCTCTCCGATACTCAGATTTCCATCACCATTTTTGTCTGCCTCTGAAAAGGTCTGCCTCAACCATTTGCAACAAGAGGTAAGGAAATATGCATGTTTACACAGAAAGCATCACAATATACAGATATACAGTAGTAACCCCCTAAAGATTAAAAATCCAATAAACACAAACGTATGGATCATTTCAGAGAAAAAAGTCCCATCACGATTTACGCAAATTTAAACAGGCCATGTGAAGTCAAACTGGTGGATATTAGGGTTAGGGTTAATGAAAGGATATTGATCTCGTGTGCGTTGCCTTTTTGCCAGACTGTCCTCGTCACTGATGCCTGCCATGAGGTATTTAAGGCCAGTAATCCAGGTTCGCGCCTCTTCTCCATTCGTGGAAACTAAGTCGAGAGATTCCACATGGTCTCCATGGTAAATACTGAAGCAGCAGTTTGGATCAAAGTTATTGTTTGCAAATCGCCTGAAGACCTCTGTTTTCATCCCCTCACAGACCTCACGGATAGAGTCTATGGTGACTAAACAAAATAAGAATTGGAAAATGCAATGTAGACTTTTGTGAATGTTTGATCTTTTTTTTTGTGGTTCAGACTTGCATAAAATATTTTCATTGTACATAATTTATCTTTAGAGATAATATTGCTGTAAAGACATTATTCCAATCCAGATGTTTACTAATTAAAAATACAAACACAGTGGAGGTCCTACAGAGGAGGCAAGGGAGGAGGCTGAGCCTCCTATAAAATGTACTCACAAAAAAGTAACAAGTGAAAAAATTGCCAGTGGTTTTAATTAATTTACCTACTATTGCACATAACTGAAATGCATAGAATGTAAACGTGCATTTTTTCATGTGCTTGAGATTTAATGACTGCATGATTGGCAGAGGAGGCTGACCACATAAAGGCCCCATAAAGGTCAGTAAACTGACCAATAAAAATGGAATGGAAAATGCAACACCATTTGCTTCCATCCAAAATGCAGTATAAAAGAGCATAACAGAGGCACAATTAAATTTCCCTCCTTCCGCATTTATAACAAATTCATTATCAGAGGTAACCTTTCAAGCCAATTAGTTTTCAGTATGACGGTAGTCTGTCATGCCTTCTTGTGATTAATGCAACAGGTAAACAGAGACTTTTAAATTTAGCCAAAACAAGTGAAAGACTGAACGACAGGGCCATACATAAATTCGCCTCAGCTAAGGAGCGGAGGATGGGGTTGCTCTACATACAATAGACCTTATTCAAAATAAAGGTTATATTTAATTTTTGATGGGAATGATAACAAGATGTTAACGCAGATGCTTCTAGCTACTCAAGCTCACTTTCACATGCAGTTGCATTCTAAAAATCTGTCTGAAATTATTTGCCGCAATTAGGGTAAACTGTCCACTTCTACTGTAAGTTTTCTCATTCAACTACTGTCATGGTGAACAACAGTTTGAAGAGAATATTCCTGAGCAAGTAAGAATAGCTGAATAATAACAGATCCGGTTGTATGGAACAAACTTTTAAAGGTAGCTCTTTCTCCCCCTTGAGTACTGAGGTATATTACCACCACAGCAAAGTAAGAATGTGCATGTTCAGCTGGACTGCACATTGGCAATGCGTAGGCCAAGCGCTCTGCTTTGCATTCGCATACTTCCGTAAAATGTGTTTCTGACTTTACAGTCTCTTCAGTGGCATGTACTGTATAAAGCTTTCCTATATCACATCTAATTTTCACAACTCTGGAGTTTTCTGGTGGTTTTTTCCACAAAAAATTAGTTGGAAAGGTGTTTCAGCGGAACGTTCAAAAACAATTAAAAAACAGTACAACCCACTGAAGAGACGGTAAAGGCCGAAACATACTCAAGTACGTAAACGCAGATGGGGCCGCTTGGCCACTGCATTGCCAATGAGCAGTCCAACTGAACATGCTTAATGTGTTTTTTTTTTTGCATTACAGTGCACTGTTAGCTCTGATGTTGTTTTAATCCAAATAAATTAAGTACAATAAACATAACTCCAAACAAATTACCTCCATTACGTAAGTGTTTTCAGTTAGGTGGATGGTTTTACTGATTTCTCTCATTCTACTGGATTTCTTCAGTTCAATCAATATATCTGAGCCACTTTTAGTCCATTCTCATTGAATCAGTTTATATACTTAAGTTGAATTAAAAAGTGTATTTGCCAAATCAACTCAAAAACATTTGCTGAATCAATCAAAATCTGTGTCAGTTAACTCTGCATCATTTATCGCAAAATCTTTGATACTGACAAATGTAAATTACTTTGAATCTAAACACATGTTAGAAAAAACAATATCACCCTAAATGTTGTACCAACTATCTTAACAAATTGGTCTAAACAAACTATTTAATATTGAACAATGTTGCTGATTTGCCAGATCCCAGCATGCATTGCGGTATGAATATTGTACTGTCTACTTTGCATAAAATAAAATTGAGCTTGTGATGCAAGATGCATCCATGTTCATGTACTTGCGTGAAGTATGTTGCAGCCCTACAGGCCGAAACATACTTCACGCGTGTAGTCAAACACAGATGTGAGCGCTTGGCCAATGCGTGGTCCATTGTACATACATTATGTGCACTCTTGCGTTGCTCTGGCGGTTACAAACCTCAGACCACAAGAGAGCAACGGATTTTGTAAACATGACCACGAAACCGGTGCTGCGTCCGAAACCACGAAAATGCTGCCTTCGTAGGCTGTATACGGCGGCAGGATGAAAATAAGGTGCTTTTCAAACTGTTCGGAGACCAGTTTCCTTAAGAGTTCCATTCATTAAAAACCGTCAGCTAAGCCATTAACTGATTAAGCAGCAAGTCAGCTGCCAAAGTTTTTTGATGCAGCCTCGATGTAGTAGATGAGTCTATCATTTAGAAGTGGGGAGAGACACGGAGAAAAAACAAGTACGTTTGAATGGACTGGGGACAAAAAGTAGTATATATATTTTTCAAAAATATTAAACTCAAATTGCTGCCCGAGTCCGCCATGACAGTTGTTGATTGAAAGAAGAAAATCAGCTCTAGCACCCCTTGTGGCAACGCTAAGAATGCAGCATGTACTTGCGTTGTGTTATGAATTGAGCGCTGACACGTTTCACAAAGCAATGATGCGTGAAATCGAGTTTGCGTAGCAAGGTGCGTCTGTGTTCATGTACTTGCATAAAGTATGTTTGGGCCTTAAGTCTGTCCCTTACAGCCTCGTTTTAATTCCTGTCAAAAATTGAATATGCCGTGACTCTGAATAGGTCCATAGGTGAACTGATGTTGATGTATCTCAATGTCACAAGTAAGAAAAATAATGTAGACATGCATGTAATTTGATGTCAGTAAACTCAAACAGTTAACACTGACCTTGTAGAACTTCTACGATAAACAACGGTAGTGTTCTGACATGTCAAACTGATGCTCTCTGTTTTCTGCTGCCCATATATGGGCTGCCCTGTGAACGCGCAGAATGATTGACTGACAGAAAGCACTTCAAAGTATTCTGATTCGCTAAACAATTAATCTGGTAAATCAGTCAACGTTGATTTACGTATCAGCCTCCCTGGAAAATTCCCTCACTGACCACTACTGAACAAACACCCGATCATGTGTCCCAGTCAGTATTGGGGGTAACACAATAAGAGTAATGCACGTTACTTAACCAGATTACTTTTTCGAGTAACTAGTAAAGTAACGCAATATTTTTTTTATTTTAGACCATAATATCTGAGATCCTTTTTAAATAAAGTAATGCGTTGCTTTTGTACACCTCTGCTGTCCCTGTATTGTGAGAAATCAGGAGTAAAATGCTAACTTCGGGGAGGAGATGTAGTGCATGATGAGCATTGTAATTCTAAAGAGTGTGAGACCAGAGACTAATTAGCAGAGCCAGTCACTTCTATTTAAATGAATGGGAGAAATTGGAATGCCCAACCAAGAAGCTCTAGCACCCAACAGTCAATGGATGTAGAAAGGAAACCCCGCCTTGCAGGTAAAAGAGCCAATCACCTTTCAGATACAGACATCACCTGTGAATCAACTCACTAATTCACGTGTATTTTGTGTTTTAAAGTAATATAAGGTCAACATTCGATTGAGTGAAACGTGACTGATTCATGTGTTAGGCAGAGGGATTATAAGACTAGTCTTCCACTGGCCATGACATGATACACAGGGTGAAATACTCGCTCAATTCACGGACTTATGTAGCCGAACTGCTCCGTGTTACAGCTCCCTGTAACTGGGAGAATGGGATGAGAAAAGCTGACTCTGGATCAGTGGCTCAAGGCAACGTTCTAAATCAATTATGTACACAGAGAAAATGTCTTAGTTTCTAAAAATATTCGACATTTTTTTTTATAATAAACAATTAGTTTGATTAATGAAACAAACCATTTTTATGACATTTTGGTAGCATTAAAAATGATTCCATTCAAGTTGTATCAACATGCGCCTCTGAAGTTTTGGCGTCTGTACGCACCGTGGATCAACTCAAAACAAGCGTGTACTGAGATGACCTAAGTGAAAAATATTCATTTATTCATCAGACTTATTCCTTGAACATGTTAGGCTAGCATTCCCCACTGAATTTTATCCTGAATTCTGAAGAACATTTTAAGTTGACTCTGACATTGTCGATGGGCACAGCACATGATGACAGATATGATGCAGGTTCTAGTGTTGGACTTTGCTGCTTTAGGTAAGACAGTGGTTATTCTTCATTATTCATATTGGCTGCCATTTTGATGGAAAAACAAATTATGCATATTTATGTTTTTGATTCTTTATTATAAATATGATATGAAGACCTACTTTCTAAATATCTGTTTGTTTACTGTTGTTTTGACTTGAGTGTTGTACAGTAGCTAGCATGACCTGTAATGTCTCTTGTATACAATGCATGGCTTATCTGAATGGAATGTATAGCATTGCAGAAGAGAAAGTGGCTGTGAGAAAAACGTAACGCAAAGTAACGCAAAAGTAAAGTAACTCTTTACTTACCATAAAAAATAACGTTTTAATTAATTAAGTTACTTTTTAAGGAGTAACGCAATATTCTAACGAGTTACTTTTAAAAGTATCATTACCCAACACTGGTCCCAGCAACACAAACACAATTACCAATGTGACTTACTTTTAGCTTTCTCATGTTTTCTGGAGGGCCTCCAGCGAATGCAGGACTTGTGTTCATCTAGGTAGAAAAGTCGCACCAAAGCCTTGGATTTTCCTCTGAGTTTAATCATTTGTGAGCCGGCTTGCATGTTGCACATGCATCTCTCCACTGCAAAAGCAGAAATTATTTTATTTCTCATTGTATCACAGCCACACATAAGGGCTCCTGATGGGCCTGAAAGTTTAAAGTACAGTGGCAAGAGGGCCTTTTATCCAACCCAGTGGGTTTATCGTGATATAGTGTAGTTATAGGGGCAAAAGTTATAAGGCAAAATTTGTCTTCTAAAGCAAATGTTTTGAGACAGCAAGATGCTTTTTTGAGTAACAAATTCAGATAATGCTTATTCAAAATAACCACTTCAGAAAAGAGTGCACCATTTCCTGTGAATTTAAATCACATTTGGCATTTCATTATATCTCAAGTATCTCCACTGTGATTGGATCAGTCAATGTGAGCCCACTTTGAACATTTTTCATAACAAATATATTCGCCCGACATAAAACAATGTGTTTTATGAGGGCCTTGCCCTTTAGCACCCAAATACTATCCTTTCACTTATTGGACAGTTATTGAACAACTTTTGATTTAATCACCTTGAACAAAACTGAAAATAAATATTTTGTCTCAAAATAAATGTGTTAATTTCTCATTAGCTACACAAATTGGCAACATTTTAAAAATGATTAAATATTAGATCAAATTGCCTCAAAATCAACCTTTAGACATTACACACAATGATCTCATGGTTTAAGAAAATTCTGCCGTGTATATTGACCAACAGGTTTTTAGGAAAGTGCTGTGGTAGTTTTTGTTGCTATTTAGTGTTTTTGGGAGAAAATTGGAAGGAGTTTGTAAAAAGTAATTACAAATGGTTCAGAAAAGTAAAGTTAAATCTGCGACCTTTGATGTTCAAATAATATGTGTGATGATGTTAATTGTGTTCCTAAACCAAGAATTTTTTATGAAACCAAAGAGTTTATCACAGTAAATTTTCAGAATTACACCACTTCCTTTTCCCCGAAAAAATGAGGCTTCAATCTTTTTAGTAGAACATAAGCATGCACTTTGAATCTGAATGAAAACGCTAGTTTAAAAACCAATGTTAAGAATATAAAAATCAAGCAGACTACAAAAGGTGACGTTTAGTCTAAACGTGCCCATGCAGTATGTGCGTGCATGCAGGAGAGAGAGAGAGAGATTTAGGCTATTTATTGATTTAAGGTGGCCAAATTAATTTTAGAAATATATATAAAAAATGGGGGATTTATTTAATATAAAGAATACATTTATTGAAAAGACGTTACTTTATATAGGCTACTGTATACTTTGCTTATGATTTCTATCCTGAAAATTCCCACATGCGAAAAAGTTGAATCGGTTATTTTTGCTTTATTTGGTTGAGGCAAGTCCCCTATTTTGAGCTTGATTTTCCATTTCCTATGCTGGTGCCTTGTTTCTCTTGTGAGATCTGAAAACACTGCAAGTGGGATATCACCCCTTAGTACAGAGTACAGTGATTTAAAAAGAACGTTATTAACTGTTCTTTCATTTCTTTCTAAACGGTCACCATTTGAAAAGGAAGCTGCGGAACGCTGGAACCGGAACAAAAAAAAAAAAAACAAACAAAAAAAAAAACAATAATGGTTTCTGCTCAGGACGAATCGAAATGAAAAACATTTCATTTTTAGTCCCTGATCCAAATACATGAGAGGATATTTTCTTATTTATTTTAGCAATGAGAAAATCTTTTGAAATATCAGAGTTTAATTGTTCTAGCAGATGTAACAAGTACCTTCTCAATCAGATTACACAGCTGCGTCACACATAGGGTTTGTAAGTGTGTTTACTGTGTGCTGGCACGCGTCATGGAAACAGTACTACAATGAAGATGATCTGTTATAGACACAACATCTTGCAAACTTCATCAAAACTATTTTGTTGTATTGTTTTGAAAATTAAATGTGAACGTATCTTCATTTTAAGGTGAAGTCTTATAAGGATTTACTGATAGCTGATCTTTGCAGTTAGCAAAGGATTTGAAAGTATTGGGTGGGTGACGTCCACTAAATGCAATCTCCCATTTAATTGAAATCATTGTAAAGATTGTTTAACTACTTTATTACAATCAGTGCTCTCTGTACTCTCAAAAATACATGCAGAATGATGCCTCAAAATACTTTTTTTCACAGCATAACCCATTCCCTGTTGTTCAACCGGGGTCATGTGACGAGGTTAGTCTGTTTCTTTCAGTCTGCTAATCTCAGGGGATTGTTTATGTCCATATGCCATGAGCTACTCACAGGTGTCTTTCTGAATTTCTTCCTGTGGCAAGCAATTTATGACATTGTTCTAGTGGTATTTGTATTGTATTTCATCAAAAAGTTCTGCTTTGCTGAATAAGATACAAAATTGCTAGAAATGTGAAATTAGAATGAACTATCAAGTGATTACAGCTCTGAGCACACCAGTTCAATAACAATTTAGAACCACTGGACAGTTTAATTACACCCAGCACAATTAGCCACTTGCATACTTATCATTTAATAAATCTCATGAAAATGAAAGAAAAAATACAGAGTCTGTGTGCCATTGTTTTGCAAAACACTTACCTATTTGGCCCATTCTCCATTTTGGCGATGCAACAATACTTCCCCCAATCCAGAAGAACTCCTCAGCCAAGCGTGATATTGCAGCTTTCTGCCATAGTTTAGGTGAAGTCATTATGGAAGGGGAGGGTGACCTGAAAGGTGAGGGTGACCTCCTCCCAGGACTCGGGGGTCTCCGAGTGAGAGAGGGTGAAAACAATACCGGAGATGATGGTGCCATTCCTGGAGAAGTGTTCATTACTGCAGTACTCTTGTATTGTCATAACCTAGACCCCTGGTCATGCTCCTCACCCACCATATCAGTCCTGTTGCTTTCATAAGTTCAGATCTGCAACATCCAGCGAGACAGGTGTTACTAAAATGATGAGCCAACAGTTCTCAAGGGTGGAATCTGCATGCGGACAGATGATTTAATTCCAGTTGGCACCTCTTTCTGACTGATCCTCTTAGTAATTGACCTTCCCGCTGGTCCATTGATATTGAGTTTTCTTCATTTATTCCGATGTGAATGTTAAATTAGACTGCCATTGTGGACAGGCGTCTTATGGCTTAAAGTTTAGGAGGAACTGGAACGGGGAGAGGAGCCACACGTGTCAACGGTCACTAAATCTCTAATCCAGGATGAGGTGAGGGCATTACTCGTACTGGGGGATTTTCTTGCCTCACAGGACAAATTGAAGAAAATGGATGATATATCAAGATTTTTGCTGTAATAATAATGTAGTAAAACAATTAGAAAGTAAAATGGTTTAAAAGTGTATTAGAGATCGTCCGATATTGGATTTCGCCTATACGATAACTAAGTGAGTGGAAAAAGCCACTAACCGATTAATCAGATGATATTTTTTTTTTTAATCGATTTATTGAATGTTTAGTCTTTCCTGTGATTTATATTATGGCATACAGTATTTCCTTCATATTTATATTATATTATATTTTTTATATGTCCATATTAGTCAATAAAGAGTAACGGAGACTTGGCACTGTTACAGTGCTCTACATGTAAGTATTCACCTTGATTTTCTAATCAAATTATCTAATCAAAATAACAAAATATGCATTGACGTGAGGATAAAAATATACATGAATATCGTCAATGGTGACAGATTTAGACACAACAAATCTCAGTGAATGTTTATATTTCACCTCCAGAGGCTGCAATCGTACATCCGAACCCTCTGGAAAAAACTATCAGTGAATGATCAGCATTGATTTTTGCTGATAAACGATAATTCCAAAAGCATATATCGGTGCCGATAAATGGGCAAAAACTATTAATCAGTCGATCTTCAATATGTATAATATAACAATTCAAACACTGGTTCTTAACAGGTGGTTCACACAGGTCTATTCTTATTGGGTCACAAACAGCAGGGGAAAAGCAATGCTAATTTCTAATAATAAAATGCAACTAACGTTAATATCTTATGTAATAAAGTTAGCAAAATTAATAGGCTTTTCAACTTTAAAAAGAGAGAAACGCCTCCCTTATTATTTTGTTTTCACTGTACAAACTGTACAGTACTTTGGTGCCAATTCATCTGTCAAACTAGTGAAATTAGTCAGATGTCAACATGTAAAGGTGCGTGACAATCCCTTATTCTCAAAAATTATGAACAAGACCATGCAAGCAAAAAGAAACACAATCCAGATTGCATTCAATTCGGAATCATTTGTTAACATGGTTTGTGCCGACAATAATGTGTTTTGTGTGGTGAATTATTGGCTGCCGAGAGCATAAAACCATCAAAATGTATGAGACATTTTGAAAACATTTTCAAAATTTATACATTAACAAAATTGGCAATTTTAATGTCAATAATTCTGTATATTGTTTGGCCTGTTCAGTTTCTTGGTAATAATATCATATTTCAATGTTGGATTTGAATCTTTTAGCACGATAAACTTTTTTGATATGGTGTTGGGTCACCACTTGAGTCTAATGTAAAATCTGGATCCTGAAGCAAAACCAGAAGATAACCACTGAT